>NC_089742.1:7318196-7353196 GCF_040412425.1 Macrobrachium rosenbergii
ATGTAATTCTAATAGCCACAATGCCCTCTTAACTTCTCGAATGCTTCGCCCTTTTTTTGGATATGCTTGTAACTACGAAACCGTAACATCCAAAGGCAAGAAATTGAAGAGACTTGCGATTGCCGGTCGCGGGACACGAACCCGCGTCACCATAACCACAAGGAGGTCACGTTGCCGACCTGACCACGAGAAGGATAAAAGTCTATTACCTCTCGTACATACATATACCTGTCGTTTTCAGATATATTTATTAGAGCTGAATAGACCCATCCTCACCATATATATATATATATATATATATATATATATATATATATATATATATATATATATATATATATATATATATATATATATATATATGCATATATATGCATGAGTGTATTATGTGTGCGTGTTGATAAGATTACTTAGACACTAAAGACATATCTTTAAGCTGGTTAACGTCCGAGATTTTTATAGTTCAAATGGTCTCTAAAAAAGCAATCTTGCATCTGACAGTAATTGATAAAAAGAATGAAAACCTCCACAAAACTGCTTTTTACACCCGGACATTTGCCAGTCCCTCTGCCAGTATCTTTAAAATTATTATTGGAAAACAATGATGTATCAATTCTCGATTTCAGAATTTCAATCGTATCACTTAACCTTATATGACCGTTACAAACTCTATTTGCTTTAGATACCAATGTGAGAATGAATATACCTGTGTTGTATTTTGCGAAGTTATATTGGGTTTTCTCTGGGATTAAGAATAATATTGCTAAAAGTATTTTATGCATAAAATTGAGATTACCATTTCTCCACACATGTGCATGTTAAACTTGTTCTGAGAGAGAGAGAGAGAGAGAGAGAGAGAGAGAGAGAGAGAGAGAGAAACTTCCTCGTAATTTTGCAGAAGTTAGTACTAACAATTACACCTATTTCTTTAGTGATTTAAACTAATTTTACGTAACAACCTCAATCATTTGATTAGGCGTATCCGCGTCGTCTTTATTTTATCTGCTGTGTCACTCTTTATGTCTTACTCTCTTCATCCTGGATAACTCGAAGGCACGGAAGGAAGAGATGGCTAACCCTTGAAGAGGTTCCCTGCTCCATTAGGCTGCTTCGTAATGATCTCTGTAGATAATGTCATGAGATGCAGCCTCGATAAACACTAATGAATCTCATTTCCTGATGGGGTAATACATGAAGCTAATAAGACCGTTTTCAGGCATTCATGGATATTTTGAAGCACCCATTTACTGAAACTCTTCACAGCAATGGGAATAAGGTACGCTTAAAATTAATGAAAATAACCTAACATAGAGGAAAACCTTTCATTCCATCGACACTTAACGTATTTTGTCACCATTAGATATTCACACTTAGTTTGCTCACGTCAATAATTACCGCAGTCGAACTAATGTTCTGGTATATACCGATGTTCATAGGGGCGTACTAGTTTTTTTAAACCTCTAATGCTATTTACTAGTGGGTTCTACGTCAATCTGTATTTAATTTTAGATATTTATATGCCAATATGACGCTACAAATATTATTTCCTATTTCTATTTACACTGAGACATAAACTATAGCGGTGAGAGCGGTTGAACATGGAATTTAATACCACTACACTATCATTATTACACGAAGAGTTACACTTGTGAAATTGTACAGGTACACACTAAGATTTTCTATGTGTAGATAATCCCTTCGCATGCGATTTGCAGTCATAAAGCATTCCTTTCTAAAACAAATTTGGTAGCACGGACAAATAATATTTACCATGAAGCGTTGCTTTGATTGGTTACATGCTATTTGCACAATATTCAACCTACCCTTAAAAATCTTCTAAGAAAATGGTGTGTGGTTATCTGCTTGCTATGGCTCATATTCTGACCTCCAACAAAAGGGTATGATTCTGGCTCAGTTGCTTCTAGATCATTCGTTTGTTTGCTTGAAGGAATACGAAATCCGATATGCCCGGATTTTTGCAGACAACTTTCGAATGACGTGTTTCTCGAATGGCAGCAGGTGACAAAGGTTGATGGAGGGGGAAAGCTACCTTCCTCGGCTGTTTGTCTATTATGGTTTGTGCAATAAGGTAAGAGATAACTCCTAAATATCAATCGTAATTCTGATATTATAACACATGCCTTTGTCATTACCTAAAGGCTTCGTGAATATAGGAATGGATATTAATTGGTCTGAGAGTTCGCTGAAAGAAGTATGTGAATATGAGAAATTCAGTTTAGAATTAACAAGCACCTGTCCATCTTGAATCTCATTACTGTAACAAAACAACGGTCTCGTGAACTGAAATGGTCAATTAATTTAGTTGCAGTTCAGTAACCGTTATGTTTTTTATATCTGAATTCACTGATTTTAATGAAAATACAGTAATATTGCTGTTAACTGGATTGATTGTGGAAAGAGGTGTTGACTGATAAGACCTCTTTATGAGTCCTCAGTTTTTGTGTTGTTTTTTGTATTTTTTTAAATAAAAATCTAATACCTATAAGACTCTTTCAGTGAATACTGAATGTGATTTTAAATTAAGAAGTTTTGTTTCTATATCGTAAAACATGGACTATAGCCTTAATGTTGCGTGTAACAGCTCAGTGAGTACTATTGCTCTGAAAAAAATAATCAAACTCCACATTTTTACTGTCGAAACTGGAGAAAAAATGTCATTATCAAGACTGATGCTAAAGCTTTTATGCTCTTGCACAAAGATAAAGGAAGGCGAAAGAAAAGAAGAACACATCTACGGTGCAATGCTAAAATGGGTAGGTGTTAGATGTATGGTTCTTCCACGACCTCACATCTTTCTCGAAACATCTCATTGAAAATCAGTTGATCAAGTAACTTCGCAACTCCTCTAAGGGCCGAAAATACTTCAGTATTGCCTTGATAATAGTTATTGCGATGTTACACTTATATCCATTGCGCTTTTCTGTTTCCTTTGAATATCAGTGAAAGTGTTCTGCTGCTAAAATGCGCTCATAATGGCAATCACGAAAACTGACATAAAACGAATGTAGATATGAAGGAGTTTATCTTTTTGCAATCTCGGTATATTGATCACATTAAGGATATGCTTCTGAATCCATGATTTACGGATTTCGTATTTGTTTTACAAGACAATTACCAATTATTCTTATTCGAAATTAGGAATTAAATTAGCATTCAATTACGAGAGCAAAAAATTCTTATTTATGTATTACATTACCAAGAGACAATTTTAAATTCTCTCTCTCTCTCTCTCTCTCTCTCTCTCTCTCTCTCTCTCTCTCTCTCTCTCTCTCTCTCTCTCTCTCTCAATTGTATATAAGCATTCAAATCTTGAATTAATATTTTTTCTTTTAAGAAAGTAGGTAAAATAATAAAGCTTAGAAATTTTATTTCCTTGCTTTCGGGCGCATAAGACGTTTCTCATTACCATTGCAAACACCCCTTTCATTTCGTTTGTAGTCTCGTACTCTAAGTCATGTTTCTCCCGCTTTAGGTTTCGTAAGTTGTATTTAGATGCAAGGTAAAAAGGATGTCCTTACAAAGCTTCAAGTATAGAAAAATCTTGACACTTTTAAATCGCCCCTGTGCCTGAAAAGCAGAATGCCAGGATCATTTCCGTTTTCACTTACTACACTGTTCTTCTAAGGACAAGCTCTTTATTGCTCGTCTGCTCTACCCCACCTTGAGAGTTATGGAATATATCTAACTTTTCCATATCCATATCTATGGTATATATATATATATATATATATATATATATATATATATATATATATATATATATATATATATACATATATATATATATATATATATATATATATATATATATATATATATATATATATATATATATATATATATATATATATATATATATATATATATATATATATATATATATATATATATATATATATATATATATATATATATGTGTATATATATACATATGTGTATATATATATATACATATGTGTATATATATATATATATATATATATATATATATATATATATATATATATATATATATATATATATATATATATATATATATATATATATATATATATGCACATATATATATATTATACACATATATGTATATATATATGTGTGTGTGTGTGTGTGTGTGTGTGTGTGTGTGTGTGTGTAATCTCTCTCTCTTTGTTTCTTTCCTTTCTTTTTCTTTCATGGAGATAACAGTGAGATGTAAGAAATAGGGTTTTTGGCCATGGAGAAAGTGAAATAACAAAGTGAAAGATCATTCAAATTTGGCTCAAATGACTATAAAGAAGACGCGGCTTTACAGACAATAACTAAGATTAAAGGCGTATACAACCATTTCAGTGCATATGAACGTTAATGCATTTGGATTAACTCTTCAGGCGAGGAATAGCTGTCTCTGAATAACTCAGATAACTGGACAAACAAAGCATAACAGAGGACGTTAATTAAGATTACTGATATTCATGAGTTTGTCTTTTAAATTTCCTTCTAACATCTTGTGCAGATTTGAGTCAAAAGTGTTTAGGATTGTGCTTAAATTAATGGTATAGTTTTGTTAGTTGTATTAATGTAGATTTCAAGGTTCCTCTGAACACAATATTATTACAAATTGTAATTATATTATTCTGAGGCCAGACAATCCTTTGTGATAGCTCACAATGAGTGCATTAATAGAGCAATTATTCTCTTTGCCAATTATAAATGGACATTTATGTTTTATCAGTCTGGCAAGTAATTCCTTACTCATCTGGCTCAAATAGAATTAACCACAGTCTGTGTATGATATTTTATAAGCAATGTGCCTACTCTTTGTAATCCTTTGTAATATACTGCATATAGTTTGCTTAAGAATAACTTAGAGCAAAGGCAAAAGATCGTACTTTTTCTTCATTATCTCAGTTTCTTCCTCACCATATACTATATATATATATATATATATATATATATATATATATATATATATATATATATATATATATATATATATATATATATATATATATATATATATATATATATATATATATATATACATATATCTGAACATGAATACGTGTCATGCAGTGCAGAGGTCACGTAGGGCAGGGGTGAATGTTTGGCCATTTTCGGATTCAGCGCTGCTGAAGCGTAACGTGGCGCATTCTATGTGAATTCAGCACCTGATTGACCACCTGATCAGAGAGTGCCCGGATACTCTGCACATGGAGCGGAGGTAGAATCAGCATTGAAGCTTCCAGAAGCTCCTATCCGTTTAGATATCTGGATTTTGGGGTGATCCCTGCAGTGGTGTGTGATCGTTTGTATCTAGTGAGAGTGACCGAAAAGGAAAGTGTGAGATCTTTTATGGAATATGTTTCATTGCTGTCACGGGAACTGTTTATATGGGCGGTGAAAATTCCCAGCTCCAATTACCTGTTTAAAAGGTAATTTAAAATAATGATTGATATTCAGTAATTTATTGTGTATTTTTTTTCATTTTTTTATGTCTGGGTTTTTTCTTTATTGTCTAGTATTTCCACTAACAAGTTTGTGATGTGGTGGGAAATATCCCATGTTATTTGATTTTGGGTATAATGTGAGGTGTTTCTTTGTTTGACAGATGTATCATGGAGAAGACAAGCAAAGATGTGTGAGAGGATGGTCAACGGCTTTGGTGACTGGTTAGAACTATGACTAACCGACCTTTGTAATAATATGGAACATTGATTTCGGCGACGGTATGGGGGTAAGTGAACTGGGTTTTCCACATTTGTTAACACTTATGTTTTACTGATTTTTGTGGTGGTGGTTTACTAACAGTAATTTAAACAGTCTCATGTTGGGTTTGCAAAAAAAAATTTAAATAAAAAAAAAAAAAAATATATATATATATATATATATATATATATATATATATATATATATATATATATATATATATATATATATATATATATATATATTTATATGTCAGGCTTGGTTTATACACGCCAATTTGGATGTAAAGTTTTCTTAGAGTTCATGAGAGCGCCTGGGAGAGAGAGAGGGAAATAGCCATAGCAAGAGAGAGAGAGAGAGAGAGAGAGAGAGAGAGAGAGAGAGATGGTCTTATTCGGTCATGACCACCAAACAACTTCTGTAGGTAATTGGAGTAACTGAATCCTTCATGATAGGGACATAACACAGACTTGTGTGTGTGTGTATATATATATATATATATATATATATATATATATATATATATATATATATATATATAGTATATATATCCTATATATATATATATATATATATATATATATATATATATATATATATATATATATATATATATATATATATATATATATATATATATATATATATATATATATATATATATATATATATATATATATATATATATATATATATATATATATATATATATATATATATATATATATATATATATATATATATATATATATATATATATATATATATATATATATATATATATATATATATATATATATATATATGAATATATATATATATATATATATATATATATATATATATATATATATATATATATATATATATATATATATGAATATATATATATGTATGTATATGTATGTGTATATATATATATATATATATATATATATATATATATATATATATATATATATATATATATATATATATATATATATATATATATATATATATATATATATATATATATATGTATATGTATATATATATATATATATATATATATATATATATATATATATATATATATATATATATATATATATATATATATAAGATAAAATCCACGAAGGAAGGGGAAACACTGGAGTACTGCGAGGCCTGTCGACTCTTTCGTCCTCTACTTAGCAGACTGAAGAAATATAAAAGTAAGTTTACAAAAAAAGCTCATATAAATGGCAGAAGGGGATTATAAAGTAATCTAACACAATTGAAGAATTAGTAGAACTGCCAAAACAGGGTTAAATGTTTAAGAGGATTTACAAAGGATTAGGATCAACCGCTCAGAAGCAGGGATAGGACAACTAAAAGATTCTACAAGGGCGTGACTGACCACCCAAAAAAATATTAGTACAACAAAATAATTCTCTTTTTGTAAACAATAATAATTTTTACAAATAACAAAAATTATATTATACATACGGATACATAGAAAATATATATAAGGTGATTTTATCTTTTAGGTCATTCTTGAACACTTTTCTAATGTTGGGGTCCAAATAATACGTGCCAGGGCTAAGGTTAAAATTGCAGCTAGAAGTAAGCTGGATAATAGCGGACTCCAATAGATTTCTTGAAGAGAAATCTTTCGATCTGGCAATCATTGAACTTTCAGTCCAATTTATCCAGTGAGAGTTTTCAATTAATTGAATGAATATAATAACATTGGATGTTTGTCCAGTTTTGACTGAATGCTCATGTTGCTTAATACGTACATCTAAATCTTTGCTAGATTGGCCAATATACAAAGAGGGGCATTCCAAACATGGAATTTTATATATTATGTTGTTGTTTTCTTTAGGGCTATTTTTTATTAACGTTCGTTTTAGTGTGTTATTATAGGGAAAAACGAGGTTGACATGAAACGGTTTTAACAATGAATTTATGTTTTCAAAACCACTCAAATAAGGCAAGCTAAGAATGTTGTAATAGTGCAGCAGATAATTGCATATTTCATAAGAATCGTTCAGATAGTGAAACAAGCATGAAATTTTGCACAAGTGCTCTTTAAAGTTCCCTCTATCAGAAAAGGGCGCTGGCCACGCAAAAATTTAATATGGCGGCCAAATTCAAGATGGCAGCCAGTATCGACAGATTTTGGCTAATTTTTCACTAGAATGGCATGTATTTGCTTCTAGCAATATGGTAAAGCTCTTCCATACTATTTCTTGTGAATATTATGTTTCTGTAGCTTCCCAGTACAGTTTACCTTTAAATATATGGGGCTATATGGCTGCCAAGAAAAGGTAGAAACAATAATTATAATGAGAAATAATGCCCGTTCAACAATTATCGTTTTAAGCATGGATCTTGGTTTCTGTGGTTTTAGATCCTAATGAGGCCATCTCTTTCGAATAACTCATCAATTTTGAAGGAAAATTAATAAATGTAAAAGAGTGTATGTCTGCACACAACCAGGGCACACTGGTGACATCACTGCTGTGTAACTCAGCATGGGGTTCAGTGCCAGTTAATCCAGCTTTACTAATCCTGTAGTCTTAGACTAGTAGTTGTAGTATAGTTTAGTTTAGTGTCCCAAATGCTTTCTAACAGCCCCAGACCAGCTATAGTTAGATAGCCGCACCTGAATAGACAGGATGTGCCAGCGCGGGAGAGCCGAGCCAAGGGTATGGGGGCTGTACATGATGGTTCATGTACTTACCCGGATGGTGTACAGATCACACGGGACTTAAATGGCACTGGATGAATGATCGGGCTAGGTGTAGGGAGACCGAACCTAGTTGAATCCCATACAGGAATGTGTGCTTTGTTTAAGGTGGTAAAAAGGATAACCCCTCGGCCTTAATCAAAGTGAAATCATGGCAGAATGTGATGCCAATCCAATATTGAGCAGTAGAAAAACAAACTGGAGTTTGTGTTGTCTTTGTCAGAAGGACAAAAGAGGTGAGCACTTGACATCACCTCCAAGTCATCATGTCTAGACCATGATGGGTACACAATACTGGCAAGGAACATTCCCATGTTCAGTGAAATTAATGAAATGCCACTGATAATGGATCCAGCAAGGCTGGATGAAGGTGATGGCATAGAGGCCACTCTCAGGAAAAATGCAGCAAAATACCATGTGAACTGTCGCTTGTTGTTTAACAACACTAAACTGGACCGTGCAAGAAAGCGACAATCAATGACCAGACCAGCAACACTGAGACTAGTCGTGCAAAACTGCGCCGAACCAGTCATGACAATGAAGTTTGCATTTTCTGTGAAAGTGGCACCTGCATCTGATCTCAGACAGGCTAGTACTAAGGGCCTTGACTTGAAATTGCGTGAATGTGCAGAGATACTTAGTGATGGCAAGCTCCTTGCTAAGTTGACTGGTGGGGATGTCATTGCACAGGAGTTTAAAGTATCACCATGCCTGTCTTTGTGCCCTCTACAACAGAAAAAGGTCCTACCTGAGGAGCCTTGAGAAAGACCAAGGTAGCACTGAGTCAGAATCAGATGTGTATCCACTAGTTCTGTCAGAACTGATGACATACATTGTTGAAAACAACCTTTGTTCAGATGATCCAGTCACATTTCGGCTGGCAGATATTTGCCACCTCTACCAACAACGTCTGGAACAATTAGGTGTAGAGTCACCAAGTGTAAATTCCACGAGACTCAAAGACAAACTTCTGGCAGAAATTCCAGAACTTGAGGCTCATAAATCTGGCAGAGATGTATTACTTGCATTTCAAAGGATGTGGGAAAAGCACTTGCTCAATCATCTGATCTTTCAGAGGCAGTTATCATTGCTAAAGCAGCAAATATTCTCAGAAAGTCTATACTTGATCATCAGTCACGGTTTGATGGCACATTTTCTGAGGCTTGTGTACGAAATTCTGTGCCTCCTCTCCTGCTCCAGTTTGTAGGGATGGTTGAGCATGGGGCTGACATCAAGTCACAGTTACGATTTGGAGCATCAAAGTCAGACCAGGCCATTGCACAGCTCATGCAGTTCAACTGCTACTCCCGATACAAAGAGGAGCAACAACTCATAGACACTCCAAAGACAGAGAAACACCATTCCCAGTCTACATGGGACTCTCAGTCTATGCCAAAACCAGGAAGAGAAACCTGGTTGAAATGCTACATCAGTATGGCCTCAGTATCTCTTATGACAGAGTACTGGGGTCTCTGCACAGTTAGGAGATGCCACAGTTAGCAAATATGTGGAGGAGGTGTGGTCTGTCCCCCAGTACTGCGAAAGGGTTGTTCACCACTGCAGTGATGGACAACATCGACCACAACCCATCTGCAACTACTGCCACTACCTCCTTCCATGGAACTAGCATCTCTATATTTCAGCACCCCACCAAGGAGAACACTGGACAGGAAAGACAGCAACTAAAGTTTGCACCTGAGAAAGTGAGGTCGGTGCCTGAATTGCCGGACACATTCACAAACATCTCACCAGCTTCCTTTCAAACAAAGAACCCTGTGCCACCAAACACTGCAATACCAAAGCCACCCACAGATATCTTGGGGCCACAGCTTGCACTGGAGTATCAGAGGCTAGACAAGGTCATAGTCACCCAGGAAATAGATGATGCAGTGAATCTGACGTGGTCAGCTCATCACGCTTCAATGAAGAGAAGCCCAGAATTTGAAGTAACCATAACTTCATTGCTTCCTCTCCTGCGTAATCAGGCTCATTCTGTTGCTACGATCAAACACGTGATGCAGAAAGTGCAGGATGTCACTGATTTTCTGAACCCTGGCCAGATACCCATAATCACAGCTGATCAGCCAATCTATGCCGTAGCAAAGCAGGTGCAGTGGCAGTGGCCTGATCAGTATGGCGAAGACAAGTATCTGGTAATGTTTGGTGGTCTGCACATTGAGATGGCAGCAATGACATCTCTTGGTACTCTTCTTCATGGCCCTTAGCCAAGAGTTGCCAACAGCTTACCAAATGTGGATGCAAAGCAGGCTGTCGGGAAAGGTGCAAGTGCTACAAGCTGGGTCTTCCCTGCACAGCTCTGTGCACTTGCAAATGTGAAGTCTAGATAAATATTGCCCTCTCTTCAGTAGATAATCAGCTTGAGCATCCAACGTGTCATGCTATGCCTACCTTCTTATCCTCAAATTTTTCAAAGGTGTGGTTGAGACCTATACATAGATTGGTTGCGTTTAGTCCGTATTTCTCTTCTTTTTCTTTTTATGGTTACAGTCTTAGACACAATGTTGTATGTGACCATACCATTACTATTTCAGTTGAAAATAGCATATTAGTTAAACTGTCTGATCACATGAATATACCATTAAATAAAAACAGTTGGTCTCTATGTCTGCTAGCGCTGTGGATAGAAAAAAAAACTTTTATGGCAACCATTTTGTACGCCATCTTGGTTACAATTCATTTAGTAAGGGTTTTCAATAAAATGTGTGGTATGGAACATTTTTATAACCTAAAAGTCGAGGTTTAAAAAAAAAAAAAAACTGGCATATTCCATCCAATAGATGCTCCCAAACCAGTGAATCTCAACATAGATGGCGGCCATTTTGAAAAAATAGCCGCCATCTTGGATTTTCAGGTGGCCAGCGCCCTTTTCTAAGAGAGCGTAGTCTTAGGAATGTTTGTGCCAAATTTCATGCTTGTTTCACTATCTGAACGATTTTTACAGCAATCTGCTGCACTATAAGGAGTTTCTTTCTTCATGTTACTTTCACTATAAAGCTTTTTTTGGGCTTTATTATAACAAGTGCTCCCTAGATCCTTGCTACCACGCCGTTTAAGAAGATATGACTATCACCCATTCAATGAATTCCGTGCCCATAGCAGCCGCAAAGCAAGAGAAGGAAAGATTTAAGGAATTATAAAAAGCCAGAATTTCATTTAATCATTCTATCTCGGATAATTGGAAGGACTCGTTGTGACAAGAAATTTATGGAAAACTTCGTAGGACTACAGATTGCCTAACAAGAAAACTCGACAGAAAACTAAAAAGTCTTATTGATAGCAGTGACTGGACTAATAGTGCACGCAATTGTGTTATAAATTTATCAAGGAAACAAATAAGTGAAAATGTTGTGAGTGCACTCGGATATGGTTTATCCTTCTTTGTATCTAATAGACTCTCTGCTTTAACGATTGCGTCGTCCCTAAGGATATTTGAAAAATATTGTTATCTCCCTCAAAATCATGTTGACATAATTAAAGGTATTGTTTATGGAGCTGCAAATGTTAGGCATGAAAGTAATTTCCCTGTTAGCTATAAGAATATCTTGACCGATCTGAAAAAAAGTCAATACAATCCACATCACAAAAGCTGACAAGTCGAATAGTATTATAATTTTAGATAAAGTTGACTACATATCACGTATGCAAGCCCTACTGGATGATGATACGACTTACACAAAAACTAACAAAAAATCCCCTTGATCAAGTCATAAAAAATTTCAACAGTACAGTGAAAAAAATCCTTAAAGATAAAAAAGAACAAATAGGTCAGTTGTCACTAAAATTTCCTCGTTACCTTACTTGTACGGATTAGTAAAAATACACAAAGAAAATAATCCTATGCAGTACTGTTGGCTCAATATCATATAAACTTTCGAAATATATTACCAAGCCCTTGTCCCCGTTACTTGGAACTATCTCCGATTCTCGCGTATATCATTCTCTAGATTTAGTTGATAAATTAAACAAAATTAGTTTTTGCCCCACTGATAGATTCGTTAGTTTTGATGTTTGTTCTCTTTTTACTAAAGTCCCTATAGATTCTATTTTAGAGTATTTTAGTAATGAACTAATCCATCATGAATTACCTCTATCAGTAAGTCATATTATTTCACTCACTAGGTTGTGCATTTGTGATTGTAAGTTTGTATTCAATGGTGCATTTTACCAACAAATATTTGGTATGGCAATGGGCAACCCTTTATCCCCACTTCTCTCAAACTTATACATGGAATTCTTTGAAAAACGATATTTACCTAATGTCATTTATACTCCTTTAAGGTGGTATAGGTATGTTGACGATATTTTAGCTGTTTTGCCTGCTGGTATTGATGAAAATGATTTACTCTCTAATTTGAATAACCAGGTACCATCCATTAAGCTTACTTTAGAATTAGAAAAAGGCAATTGCCTCCCTTTCTTAGATATTTTAATACATAGAAAACCATTTCAATACAAATTCAGTATTTATAGGAAACCAATCAACAACTTAACTTATGTCCATTTTTACTCAGGCCATCACCTTAACGTCGAAATATCAATTTTTTCTTTTATGTTTTTACGAGCTTTACGCATTGTCAGTCCTCAGTATTTGGATCAAGAAACTGAATACATAAGAAAAATAGGGACAGATTTATGTTACCCTTCACATATACTAGACATTTGTTGTAACAAAGCCCATAAAAAGTTTTGTAGTGAAAGTAACATGGAGAAAGAAACCCCTTACAACATTCTCAGCTTGCCTTATTTTAGTGGTTTTGAAAACATAAAATCATTGTTAAAACCTTTAATGTCAACATCGTTTTTTCCTATAATAACACACTAAATAGAATGTTAATTAAAAACAGCCCTAAAGAAAACAACAACGTAAAATATAAAATTCCATGTTTGGATTGCGCCTCTTTTTATATTGGCCAGTCTAGCAAAGATTTAGATGTAAATATTAAGCAACATAAGTATTCAGTCAAAACTGGACAAACAACCAATGTTATATTCATTCATTTAAGTGAAAACTCTCACAGGATAAATTGGACTGAAAGTTCAGTGATTGCCGGATCGAAAGATTTCTCTTCAAGAAATCTATTGGAGTCCGCTATTATCCCGCTTACTTCTAGCTGCAATTTTAACCTTAGCCCTGGGCTGTATTATTTGAAACCTTGTATTAGAAAAGTGTTCATGAATGACCTAAAAGATAATATCACTGACTCAATTACAAATTAGTTACCTTATATATATTTTCTATGTATCCGTATGTATAAAATAATTTCTTATTTGTAAAAATTATTATTGTTTATAAAAAAAAGAATTATTTTGTTGTACTAATATTTTTTGGGTGGTCAGTCACGCCCTTGTACAATCTTTTAATTGTCCTGTCCCTGCTTCTGAGCGGTTGATCCTAATCCTTTGTAAAACCTCTTAAATATTCAACCCTGTTTTGGCAGTTCTACTAATTCTTCAATTGTGTTGGATTCCAGGTACATATTTTTTCCTTTATAATCCCAATCTGTCATTTATATGAGCTTTCTTGTAAACTTAATTTTATATTTCTTCAGTCTGCTAAGAAGAAGACGAAAGAGTCGAAAGGCCTCGCAGTACTCCAGTGTCTCCCTTTCCTTCGTGGATTTTATCTTTATATATATATATTCATTACTTTCCATATTTTCGTGATACAGTTACACACACACACACACACACACACACACACACACACACACACACACACATATATATATATATATATATATATATATATATATATATATATATATATATATATATATATATATATATATATATATATATATATATATATATATATATATATATATATATATATATATATATATATATATATATATATATATATATATATATATATATATATATATATATATATATATATGTATATATATATATATATATATATATATATATATATATATATATATATATATATATATACACATATATACATGTATAAATATATATATGCATACATGTGCATATGTATACACACGTGTATATATATGTATATATATATATATATATATATATATATATATATATATATATATATATATATATATATATATATATATATATATATATATATAATGCAAAGGAACAATAAAGTTACAAACTACTAAACCCAACTGAATAACCAGTTGAAAAACTTACTGTTTTCTAAGCAATATAATTTGTTTCTGAGGAAAGTTTTTTACAAATACGTCTTCTGAGCTTATCTTTATCCTTTATGAACCTTTAGGTTACACAACTTTTGAGTACTTGATCCTTTTACATTTAATTCTAAAGGATTTCCTGTCAGTATTAAACATATAAACGAAATCTTACATGTAAGTGATTTTGACTTCGTGGATATGCACCTCCTTAAAACGGCATGAATGTACTTCCTGATTGCGTATAAGGTGTATAAACAAGATGATTTTGGCTCCCTGAATTATGTTTAACTGATTTGCATCACAAATAGTATGATTGAAGTGTGCATTGCATTTTTTGTAAGTTTCCTTTTACTTCTTCGATATGAATCTAAGTGTCTTCTTGAAAGAGAAGTTCTGTGGGTTCGGTATCCAATAATAAAGTATGATTTTAAACACAAGTGGGAAAAGGGGGTGAAGGAGTAATACTTATATGCCTTTTTAGTATTTAAAGAAATTGTAATTAGTAAGCCTCCGTTAGTGAAAGCATCTTTAAGAAAAGGATAGAGTAACTGGATTAGTTCAATGGGGAATATGGGGTATATGGTATACTTAAGTTTTGCGCTAGTAATTATTGCTTGTAAGTTTTTCAACGACAATTAACTTGCCGAGAATTTTCCTTGAGAAGCTGTTACTAATCTATTGACAAAGTCCTACAGTTCGTCACCTGATCTCTTTACTTCTGTTTTTAGGGTCAGTATAGTAAAGATTAAATACATGGTGTGGAAACAGTTCTGTGTTTGTTTTCTAAAATCGTCTATATCTGTCTTAATATTTCTTTCTTGTTCTTCAGCTCTGTTAGGAATTGTTGTGTATTTCTTATATTTGTTCTGATGCCTAACATTTCCATGTTTATCCCTTTTAATTCTTCTCCTATTGAGGAAATTTCCCCTTTGAGAGATTACAGTTCAATTTGGTTCGAAATTACAAATATTACTGACAAACCTCTTGAAATAATAGCAACTATAGGTTGTTATCTCTTGGCTTTTGTTTGTTTGGTACGTAGAGTTCTCCTGTTTCTTAAAGTGTATCGTTGATTACGGTCCTTAACAGGGATTCTGTCTCTACACAGAATAACTTCTGGTTTTGTTTTAGGTTTGATTCAATGATTTTCAGTTCTTTAAACAAACTTCCTACTTGAGTATTAAGATCTTTTGTACACTCTCTTCAATTTCTATTCTAGCATATTCATTTATCAAGTTCACTTGTCCTTTATCCATGATCTAACTTCCACTATTGATTGTGGTAATTACAGCAGCCAAAGCTTGAATTTGTGTAATTGTAGATACATAAAGATTATCTTTACCATTGTTTTTCTCCTTTTAAAGAGTTTTCCAGAAATGATAATATTACATTTCAGAATTTTACTTTACAGTTTTATTTGTTTCCTAAGCATTCCCATTTTAGTTAAAGAAAAAGTATATTCGAAGTCAGCACACTTTAACCCTGACAATTTGCTACAAGACCAACTAGTTAAAGTAAGAATTGCAGCAATTAGAAAAGAGGGTTTATCACTAAGTCAACCAATGAAGGTAAAGTTGGCAAAATAAATTAAATGTAGGGAACAAATATGAGCAATTAATCGGTCATATAAACCATTTTGCTTGAATCTGACTTTCCCGTTCGTTAGATTATATCTAGTTCTCGCGTCCAAGATTGCTTCCTCACTTTCTTTAGTCTCCGCTGTTTTCTTAACTTCTTTGGTTCCTTTAACTTTCTTTTTATGTACTCAGAATCTTGATTCTTCTATTGATTCAGCACATGTAGAAAGAACTAAGGTACTCATTCTCTTCAGTTTTACTTTTGTTTCTTTAACTTCTGCGACTTTCAATGGCCCTGTGAATTTGGTGGCTAATTTGTAATTTATGCTATTCCTAATTATCTTTTTATGTACACTTCGTTTCCAATTTTATCATCTGGTTTTAATCCTTCTTGATATTGTCTACCATAACCTTTTGGGCCTCTTATGAAGCTGTTTATGTTTTAATTTGAACTTACTCATTCTAATCTTCATAATGTCTTCAGAGTAGTTAGGCTGAATTGGCTGATTTAGTCATTCAAATGCTAGTCTTGGTTCATATCCCATTAAAGCCTTTATGGGGGTTTGCTTGGATGCTAGTATGGTATCTGGCGTTTAATGACAACTGAAGTAAAGACAAATTGACATCCCACTCGGGATCCTGTCCTGCCGTATGTCTCAAATTGTCCAGAACCTTTCTATTATTCCTTTCTACTAAGTCATTGCTAGCTGGATAATACAGTTGTATGGTTACCTTTTCCAGCTTGAATGTATCATAAATATCTTGGATCAATGAATTATTGAATTCATGTCCATCGTCGGAAATTATTAGTTGTGGGGCAGAATATTTACAAAATATTTTGTCAAAGAGAGAAACTTCACATTCTTTAGCCCCTTACCTGTTTTCGGTATCAGTTCTGTGATATAGTGAGTGCATCTATGCACACTAGAATATCTTTATTTCTTCTGTTTGAAGTGTGAATGTTAGTGATGAGAACTGTGGCTACTCTTTCAAATGGAGTTTGTGGGATAGGATATTTGCCTAAAGGTAGTTCCTTATCTATTCTCCCCTAATAACTAATACAAATATTACAACTCTTCACATATTTATCCTCATCCTTATATAGTCCTTCCCTGTGGAAGGATCCTTTATCTAGTCTCACTCTTTCATCATTTCCTGGGTGAGTTCTTATGGGGTTATCATTCATTTGTTCAATTACTTGACTTCTAAGGGTCTTACGTCCTGTATACTAAATAGGCCATCCAATAGAATGATCCATATGCATAAATTATCTGGCACATCCAAATTAATACTCCATCTATTATACTTATTTCATCGACTGAGCACCAAATCCTCTTACTTAACTCTATTTCCTTTTGATGATCAAATTACTTTTCATTCCTCACATATTGGTAGATTTCTTTTAGGTCTTTATCTTTTATTTGAGATACACTTCTCTCTGAGAAGTATATCTCGATAATGCATCTGCTACCTTTCCTGGAACGTATTTTCATTCTATGAAATAATCCTGTCTCAAATTACCTCTTTTCATTCATTCTTCACATATAGCAGAGGAATTGGAAAATTATCTCGCCGCCAAATGTAACGTTCTAAAAGTCTTTAAAGTGTCATTTTTATCCTTTCTATCTCGTAATTTTCTTCTGTGGGCTTCAGTTTTCTACTAAAGTAAGCTATAGCATGATATTTATCACTACGTCTTTGGATTAGGTATGCTCCTATATAGAGCTTGCGTCTCTTGCCAGGAAGAATTCCTTACTAAAATCCAGAAATGCTAAAAATAGGAAAATTGATTACCTTTCCTTGGATACTTTTTGTTTTTCAAATTCATATTCTTAGAAATAATCCTGGGCAGTGGACCATGAAACGTATTCATCTCTAATAATTCTTTCCAACGTTTCCTTTATTACAGAGAGGAATCTGTTAAATTGAATAAAATTTCTTCTTAAAATCAATAAAATCCATAAAAACACAGTTAAAATTTCTAAATAGCAAAATCAAAGAGTAACCAGTGAATGCAAAATTATCTCGCAGCGTCTGGGTATTTAACAAATGTAAATAATATCCAGGAAAGTGCATTAGTTGTTTTAAAGAAATGTTTCATTTCTAATGTTTTCAAATTTTTGTCTGTTTCTCCGAAAATTTAATCCCCGATAGTCGATTTTCAGTTCTCGTGGATCCGACATATGTCCCAGAGCTTAGGCAAGTATAGTTTTCTACGTTAAGGTCAATAGAGGTTTAATCGATCTCTGAAAAAGGAACCAATGATTTTATTAAGTTTTTATCACTCGAGCATTCAAGCATAAGAAACCGTCTTTTGGATTAGGTATGCTCCTATCCTGGAATCATAGAGCTTCCAGCTGTACTGAGGACCTTTTTAAACTTTTTTTTTATGCATCTTGCCAGGAAGAATGTTTTTTGTTTTTTGTTTGTTTTTTTCGTTTTTTTATCTTACTAAAGATTTTATTGAAATGCTATAAATAGGAAAATTGATTAGTTTCTCCTTCAATTCTTACCACTGGCCGAATACTTTTAGTTGACACCCTGGCCTCTCATTGGGGAGACTGAGGTTCGATCTCCAGTTGAAATTTTGTTTATACATATACTCTGGGTTTACGTGTGGTGTGATTATGTGCGTATTTCTCTTCTTCCTCTTCAGTGATAGTTTAATACTGATACTTCTCTTAGTTTCAGTTAGAATTTGTGGTGAGGTTGTTTGACTCATATATATCTTTCTATATTTCCAATTATGATCCCCAGCAATCAGATGACTATCCGTTATGAAATCATTACTTTGGTTATATATATAAGTTATCCCTATACCCCTTAAGAGGTCTTTATATATATATATATATATATATATATATATATATATATATATATATATATATATATATATATATATATATATATATATATATATATATACATGAACCTAAAAGCTGTGCTGATTGTTAATGTATGGAAATAAAATAGATAATTAAATAAATAAATAATTAAACGAAAAAAAATAAATAAATTATCCGAACGCATGGAAGCGTCGTACTCTAAGGTATCAGAATAGTCTCCTAGTGCTACAGATTTTTAATAAAACAAACAAAGGGTCTGTTGTATTGGGCTGTGTCATTTTAACACATCATGAGGACTAGAAGGATAATAGATGATGTTCTAAATATATTATAAAGCTTACGAATGATAGCTAAAAAGTAATCCTTGTTTGAGAGCAAGATACGATTTAAAGTTTATCGCTGATATAAGGGGAATTTTGTTAAAATAATCACTCCTTTAAAGGTCAGTCAGAGATTTATGATTTTTATTAATCTAGGCAATCCTCTGGATGTGCTGTATTGTAATAATTTATCTTACTTAAAAGCATTTCATCAACTTGATACTTTTTCATCTCGCTTAAAGTCAAATTTCCTTTTTTTGTGATGCAGCTTATGTGAACTTTTTTTTATTCCAGTTTTGCTTCATAAATATTTCGTAAATAGCTGAAGAAAATTTTTATTTGTCACTGTGGCTTACTTGCAAATCATATTTAATAACGGTAGTGATAATAATTGGTAATAATATTTATGAACTGGATAAACGCGACATGCTCAACATTTTCACGTTTAATATATTTATATATGAATTCCCTGAGTTCAAATTCAAGTTCATGAATAAATAGAAAGGTTAAAGACAATGAGAAATGTCCTAATCCATTGCGTTGCAAATAATGGTGTTATAAAAAAGTAAAAACCAAAAAGTAAAGCAAATTCTAAAGGGAAATTTATAATCTTTCCGGTGTAATGTGTAATATTAGTTTATTTTCCAGAAAATACCTTTAGCTATATTATTCTTAATCCCAGAGGAATCCCGATACAAGTTCGCAAAATATAACGCAGGTATATTTATTCTCACATTGGTATCTAATGCAAATGAAGTCTGTAACTGCCATATAAGGTTTAATGAAACGTTTGAAATGCCGGAATCGAGAATTGATACATTTTAGTTTTCCAATAATTTTAATGCTACCTGGCAGAGGGATTGGCAAATGTCCAGGTGTAAACGGAATTTGTGGAGGTTTTCCATCTTTTATCAATCACTGTCAGGTGCAAGACTGATTTTATTAGAGACCGTTTGAACTATAAATAGAGCATTATTAGTCTGACCTGTTCTTACTGAATATTTGTGTTAAAAGAACAGGCCAGACTAATGTTTTATGTTTGCATCTAGGTGAAAAGTCCCACAGAATAAATTGGACAGAAACCAATGTAATATTACGAAGTAATGGAACTATTTCCAGGAACTTGTTGGAATCCATTATGATTCAGTTGACCTGGGAGAAGAACCTAAATTTAAGCCAAGGATTATTTTCTTTTGACCCCGGTAATAAAACATGTTCTAGAAGGATTTGAAAGACAGAATAGAGAGGATTACCAATAGGTAGACTTCAATGTTAATCCATTAGTGGTTTTGTGACCTCCCAGCCTTAATGTATTCCCTTAGGACTTATACCCACCACATGTATATATGCCCTTGTCCTTGTATATCTTCAGTTGCTGTAACCATGTCTTGGTAATAAGACGAATGTACTTAGCATCTCAGTTGTTTCACTTTTTCCTTTGTGGTTGTTTTTATTTTCTTCGTGATTTAAAATCAAACATACACACACACACATGCATATATATATATATATATATATATATATATATATATATATATATATATATATATATATATATATATATATATATATATATATATATATATATATATGTGTATATATGTGTGTGTGTGTGTGTGTGTGTGTGTGTGTGTGTGTGTGTGTATGAAAGCAAACTTCATGATATTTTTTCCTTCCTAGTTTAAAAGGCAAGCACCCTGTATCTGCGACTACATATAAGTCTTCAGAAAACCTAGTGGAAAATTGTTTTCGAAAAGTGAATGGCGAAAGTTAAGAGGAATTCTTGATAGCAACAAGGGAATTTCTTGGGTCAACTAAGATTGATGCCCTACTCTCTCTCTCTCTCTCTCTCTCTCTCTCTCTCTCTCTCTCTCTCTCTCTCTCTCTCTCTCCCCTCGTGCTACTATAAGACATAGTTCAAATATTTCCATTTAGCAACATGCTGGATTCTATAAATGACAAGTCTTTCCAGTTACTCTCACTATTCTATTCATTTTCAGCAGTTTAGGATCATAAAGAATTCTTTTATTTGTTTTCTACACCTTATTAGCGAACTAAAATTCAATTCTAAAATATCTATCTTATGCACGACAGTACCCAAAGGAAAGCGTACAGAATTTCCCGAAATTTGCTTTGTGGAGAACTTTTTTTTTTTTAGGTCTTTTAGTTGTCCCGAAAATAACAGTAAAATAAATATTATTTTGATGTAATTTATAGATTCACTAAAGTGTAACGTTTTATGGAATAACAGTTTGTTAGACTGAGTACAATGTTTGATTTTCACACCAATCAAAACATCGAGAATGTTTCTTTGTTATTAGATTTACTACACTCTTTACGAACCAGAATTATTGCTGCTTACATCCTTAATTAAGTAAATGTTTCTTAACAAAGAGGCTTGTCTTCTACTGTTTTAGGTTCATCAGTAAATATATATTTCGAAATTTAAATTAATCTTGTATTTCATCCACTGAGATTCACGAGGAAAAAAAAAGAAATGGGTGTCTTAGGACTTCTTTCGTAAACATGCTCCGCTCTTCTCAACCAATTCCCATACATTTAATTCCCTTCTTTAAGTTACCCATACATTTAATTCCCTTCTTTAAGTTACCCATACATTCAGTTCCATTGTTTAAGAGAAAGGAAGAAATTGCATTCACCACAGTCAAGAAAGGGGTAAGCAAAGACAAATCGCCGCTAGAGTCTTGGCAGAAGAAAGATGAAGGGTAGAAGAAAAAAATATATATTGTTATAAACTTCCATTCTAATACCATCTGAAAGTTGCCCAGGTCCCGCTTCAACTTTCTAAACGCAATATACCCTAGGCCCTCTCATCCTTCTCTCTCTTTTTTACTTTCGAATTATGCACGCTTTTCACTAACCTATATCCCATATCCATGCCAAATGACGAAACAATATCAAAACGCTCATTTCAATCCTTCAAGCCACCCTAATTTCCCATAATTTTTTTTTTATCTCTACATTTTTCAATGTTTTCATTCACCTTACTTTACAAATAATTCATCTCTAAAGCTTCAAACGTTTTAACTTCATTCACACTCATCATGCCCAGTTCACTTTCATGAATGAATGTTGGCACAAGAGCCTCGTCGTACAAATCCCCTTTGATTTGACATTTATTTGCTCCTAAATACTTATACAAACTAATTGCTTTCATTCTTCTGCTTCCTTATTATAATCATTGCTATATCTTCCTGGTTTCAATTGCTCTCAAAATCCTTAACGTTGCTTACATTTAGTATAAACTTTCTTCTATTCATGCTCTTCCACAAGTTTCTCTTTTTTTTTTCTTTATCCCAAATCACTATTCTACCTGTAAGCATAACAAATTGCACGCTTTATCCATAACTGAATTATTATCAAATAAATTTTCACCTGCATCTACTTTTTTTATCTTTACTTCTTACAGATATATTAATATTAAATAGTCGCTTACCTATCTATATTTAAACACACCCTTCATTTTCATTATGAAAGCTTTTGATCGCCCTTGATATCTCAGTTTGTTATTATTTTCATTAATCAAAATACCGATGGCAGAGGATATGATAATGAATGTAAAGTAAAATATACGTTTCATTCTTTTGACGAGGTGCGCCATATCAGTCGGTAGAATCTTACACCCGGTCTTCGTTATATATTATGCATAAGTAAAATCATTTTTGAGAAGTGAGATGCATGGTGTACATAGAAATGACCTGAAATTAACCAGAACTGAGATCATATAAAAAGAGCCATTTATTGGGATTGAAGCACAGTTAAGTTACCATCATGGATGTTTCCTAATCTCTGTAAATAGTCCTTTGTTGCCGGTAAAAGATGCTTCACCTATTACACCATCACTTGAAACACTTCTTTGTGACACATTAAATAATATTTTCGATAATGTCCGATGCTTTTTGTACTAATTCTATAACAAAGTGTTGTGAGAACGTTAATTTCTGCTTTCGCTGAAGAAATGACAGTTAGAAAATTCTAAAATAAAAAGAACAGTTTGAATGGTCTTCTAACCAGATTTAGGAATAAAAAATAGGGATACTGAAATTTATGGGATGACTCGCTCCTCCTTCTTTTTAAAGACTCATATGATACCAAATCTTATGCCCTTTTTATATGCATAATTTTTGTCAGACCAAACCAGAATGGGTCGCATCATCCTCAACAGCCTAGCGTCATCCCACATCAATATCACAGAATAAGCATCATAGTAATCCATTCCGATTTCTGAGGAAGTTTCTGTTTACTTTGTACTTCATGATTTGTATTATTCTCAAAATAATTTACTTAACCTAGCATTTAGTAGCTAGTTTGCTAATTCCAAAGAAGAATAATTATCTAACTCTTCCTGTAAACGTTCAAATGAGTGTCAATTCCTATTATGTGTGAATATGTAAGCTGACGTTACAATGAATCTTTTCTTCATGAAAATTTCAGTTCATAGCTTATTTCTCAGGGGATGTCTTTACTCCAGTAGGATACTCTTCCGTTACGGTCCTTCTTCACTGTGCTACGCACTGTCCTCCTTGTTCACTTTATTTTTTCTTAATCCTTGGACATATTTGACTATTAAACACATTAAATCAGATATAGAGAAAACTTACTTAGTGTGATATTAAATGACAAGTGGTAAGCATCCGCGCCTCTTTCTTTTATTTACAGGTAGTTTTCAATGTTTCATCAAGAAGTCTTGCACACGTAATTTAATGGAGGAACTTCGGCAAAGAAATAAAAAAATCAGTAATCTATGGAGAGAATAAGGTTGGGAGCTGTGCTAGAATAAAATGTTAGATGAAAACCACGAGATCGTGGGAAAAACACTTACTATATCCCAGGTCATTCAGTAAGGGATTTGGCGGTGAAAGAAGGTAACAGTCTGGACAAAGAGTAAGGCATTTTTCTCTTCTGATCGAGAAAGAGAGAGAGAGAGAGAGAGAGAGAGAGAGAGAGAGAGAGAGAGAGAGAGAGAGAGAGAGAGAGAGAGAGGATTAACTCTTTCCTCTGCGGTTTAGAAAGGTGTCTTCTTTCCTTATTATCGACGACAGGAATGCAACTAGCTTTATCTCTTTCTGTTGTATTTCTGAATTTGTATGCATTCAAGTCAGGAGATCGAAAGGTCTTAATATTTTATAGCTTTTATCAAAATAGAAAACTTTCTGTCTATGCCTTATATGCTTTGATCACTTGGTAAAAATTGTCTTAAATCTAACTAATATCAAGTTGCATTGACGTCAGAAAATAACAAACATCAAGTACCATATAACAGCAAGGAAATGAAAAAGGCTATCAATGTACATTAAGCTCTTAAACCATATTCCATCACATATTTAGCTATGTTAGCTAATTTCACTAAGCATAATCATCTAAAGCATTAAGACATTTTTCATGAATTACATTTTTAAAGATTAAAATCTATGGTAGTTCATGCACACACACAACACACACACACACACACACACACACACACACACACACACACACACACACATATACATATATATATATATATATATATATATATATATATATATATATATATATATATATATATGTGTGTATGTGTATGTGTGTGTGTGTGATTGTATACGTATAAGAAGCACCAATTTCCAGTTTCCTATAATTCTTATCTTCATTGTTAAAGAATAAAAAAAGTGAAAATGTTAAAAACAAGAATACAGAAAGTGAATTTTAACATTTAAATTTGATAAATAAAAAATAAAATTACCATAAATTTTATAAATTGTAAAAAGTTAAAATTGATGGAGAAATATTAGAAGAGAAATATTACAAGTGAAGATCCTGGAGTCCTGCAGCAAAACCTCATCCTTTGGGAGACGAAACAGAATCTGAAACTACTTTAATATTCTAAATGATAATTTCCTTAGAGCAATGAGTCAGAAGGGTCCATGGACCTAACCTTGTGGTCATCTCCTGAGAGTTACCTTTGTGGGGCCAACATTCTGTTGAGAAATTTGCCCGCCCCTTTTTGAGCATTTAAACTTGTAGAACAAATCATCCATATACTCACTGGACACTCTGGGGAAGAGGCTGCCGTTCTTATCTTAAGGGCAGCTATTGAGCTGGAGTGTCTAAAAAAGGAAACAAAAACCAGTGATCGTTTCTCCTGCGGTACTTTTGGGGGTACTCCACAACTGAAGATACTCTAAATGTGCTTGCCTCCAGTTTATGGGTTGTATCGCGGTCAACTTCTCATTGTTTTGGGCCTGTGTTTGGAATTCTCTGATTTTCTTCTTTATCATGTCTTCTGTTATATGGTGTTGGGTGTCTGTTGCTTGTCAACGTTTATCTTGTACATTTCAGTTTTCCAGTTGACAGCATCCCAAGTACTGCAGTGGGATAAGGCTACCCTGATGTACACATTTTAGATGAAACTCTTGTGCAACCCTAGGCAGGCATTTAAGACTCTCACCAATGCTAAAAGAGACAGTTTCGTGCAGATTCACGGAAAAGCTAGATCCACCCTGAATAAAATTTCTTCATTAATGTTTATATGTTCTGATTTACAGATTTTATTTTTGTTTAAATTTTTAGTAGTCTTATTTTTAAGTCAGTATTTTTTACTTTAATTACTGGTATATTGGTACAGAACTCTGTTGTGTGTCTAGTATAGCCTTCATGATGGCCATAATTTGGTGTTTGAAACAGGCGTCAACAAGCGTAAATAAATAATCAACTTTGTTTTACCTTAAAATGATTCATGCCACATGTGCATTAGCATTTCAGAAGTATTGTCTATGAAAAAGGCCGTACCCAAATATTAAACACACAAACACAAACACACACACACACACACACACACACACACACATATATATGTATATATATATATATATATATATATATATATATATATATATATATATATATATATATATATATATATATATATATATATATATATATATATATATATATATATATATATATATATATAATGTCACGATGCGTATCAAGTACCTGGTTACTACACAACTAATCTCAAGATTCAAAAATATACCTCACTTCAGCCAGATACCTGAACTCTCATAACATTAATTATTACGACTGAGTACTCTAAAGGTAACAGTGATCCCTTAAGAAAAAACTTATTTATCACTTGAAAAAAATCAAACTAAGTCTATCAGAATATGTGTGAGGTATCAAAAATTAAACTAGAAATCTTCTAGAGTAAAAGGGCATCACTCCATCAAAAAACTCTAACTGTCTCCCTGGTCTTAATTCACTTTAGCAAAACTAAAAGAACAAAACATGTTTATCACTTTGCCTTATGCACACACAATCAATCCTATTCACTGATGGTCAATAAATGAAACACTGTTTTTCTAAAAATGTTAAATACAAAAATTTATTTTCAGATTCAAAGTTTATAATTAAAATTCACACTTATTTAGAATTCACAATCTGAAAAATTTACTATTAGTTGAAAATAACACAAAACTCAATGAATTCTTGAATTAAATTATGAAACAAATCTAATTCACAAATATTTTATCAAGAATTTAAATTAATCAAGCAAAATTTAAACTATCAAGAATTACTCAAGATTTAAAAAGAAAATCTAAACACATGAGATATCAAAATCAAATATGCAATGTTAAATTACGTATGCAATGTTAAATTACCAAGAAATATTTGAAATGCTATGTAAATAAATGTTACATCACAAAACAAAAATGTGAAAATATGAAGAGATTGTAAACAGAAAAAACACACAAAAAATACACATAAGATTTATCAATAATGATTTCACTTGTTCAAAATTTCTAACTTATCATACCACAACTTCCTAACTTATCATACCATGGTATTATAAGTAAAATTAACGTTACCTTACACAAACTTGTGAAAACCTCTGTAAATCACTTGCTGCAGCTGCGTTTACACAATACACACTTTTTACCAGGCGCCGTTACGAACTAAATAACTTTGCTAAATTCAGATCTCAAAGTTAATGTTAAAAGTGACCACAAAAATTACGTTAAAAGTAATCTCTCCCAATTAGGAATGAGAGAGAGAGAGAACCAACTTCACTGGTCTCAGAAATCAGAATGAAACAAATTTTAGGATTCCAGTAACAGTGAAACAATTACGTGATGTCATTAAAGCATTTTAAAAACGAGATACTAAAGAAGCTTCTAGAAGCAGGGGAAGTGATGTCATTAAAGCATTTTGGGTGCGAGATACTAAAGAAGAAGCTTCTAGAAGGAAAATGACTTCATCCCAGCAAAACGTTTTGAACGCATCTTACAAAACATGACGTAAATGATCAGGACACGTATTCTTTCTCTCAAAGTGGCATACGTGACTCAAACAACGCATGTAACAACATGAAATCACTCGTCTTGAGCCCGTATGGGACGAATCGGCGTTTGTTTTGCAAATCTGTCATCGCTAACCTAAAACAAAGCGTTCCCTCTGATCTCAGCTGATGACAACTGAAATGAAACAAGCCCTGGTGGACACACACGTGTTCACATACTACGCTTTACCAAGAAAGATATTCGTTCTAATGCGTTACTATTAAAATTATAATAACCATTCTAAATTACGCTATCAAGTAATCATTAGCTCTTTTGAGATCTGATGCCAAACTAAATATGACACTTTAACAACCATTATCATTAAACATAACACATGAAAAAAGTAAATATGTCAACATTATAGGAGGATATACGTATTACAAGGCAACATCATGAAATTCCTCCCCCCAGAAGATTACTTATCCCGGGTTTGAATCCAACGATTCACAACGGGATAAATAATCTGCTATGACATTATCTTTTCCTTAAATATGATTAACTTTTACATTATATGGTTGCAGGCATAAAGACCACCTGGTCAGTCTCATATTATTATTTTTCATCTTATTGATGAATGAGATTGGGTTGTGATCCGACAATACTAAAATTTCTTCATTCCTAGGTCGGTTCACATACACTTCAAACTTTTTCAATGCTGTGATTAATGCTAATGTTTCTTTTTCGATTGTTGAGTAAGTTTTCTGGTGCTTTTTCAACTTTGAAGACATAAAACATACTGGATGGAAGATTTTGTTGTCATCTTCTTGAAGTAGAACAGCTCCAATTCCACAGTCGGATGCATCAACTTGTATCACAAACTTTTTATTGAAGTCTGGAGCTTGAAGCACTGGTCTTGAAGTTAATATGGCTTTAACCTTCTCAAATGATTCTTGACATTCTGGAGTCCAAACAAACTTTCTTTAGGACTGGTTAAGTCAGTTAAGGAGCTACTAACGGCTGAGAAATTTGGACAGAATCGGTGATAAAATCCAGCCATGCCCAAAAATCTTTGTAGCTGTTTCCTTGTAGTAGGAGGGGTAGCCTTACGGATACCCATCTACATTAGCATCAATAGGAGCGAGAAGGCCTTTTCCAACTTCAAATCCTAGATACTGTACAGTTGCCTTTCCAAACTCATTTTTTTGTAAGTTGATTGTTAGTCCTGCTTCCCGTAGTTTCTTGAACACTTTTTTAATATCTTCAGATGTTCTTCCCATGTATTAGAATAAATCACAATGTCATCAAGGTATACATCCACTCCTTCTATTGATCCTAGTAGTTGATCCATCACTCGCTGGAATGTTGCAGGTGCATTCATCAGACCAAACGGCAAAACAGTGTATTGATACAGTCCAAAGGAGTAATGACAGCTGACAGCAACTTAGCATTCTCATCTAAGGGAATTTGATAATATCCTTTCAACAAGTCTATCTTGAAACAAATTTGGCTTGCCCAATATTATCAAGTAATTGATCAATAAGAGGCAAGGGATAATTGTCAGCCACACTGATGGAATTCAGTTTCCTATAATCAGTACACATCCTAAATGAGCCATCTGGTTTCTTCACTAACACACAAGGAGAACTATAATGACTTGAACTGGGTTCTGCTAATCCATGCTGCAACAAATATTCAACTTCTTTCTTCAAAACATCTCGATGAAAAGGTGATAAGCGATAAGCTCTCATTTTAAAAGGTTTTCCATCTTCTCTAATCTTTATCTCATGCTTTGTCAGATTGGTACGCCTAGGTACATCTGCAAAAATTTCAGGAAACTTTGAATCACTTCACTTAATTCACTACTTTGCTCAACACTCAGATGTTTTAGTTTATCTTCCAAATTTTCTAATATTGAAGAATTGTTCATCTTGCTTTCAGCTCCCAATTCGTAGCCGTCATCGTCCTTTGTAGATGAAGTTGTCTGTGTTATTGACACTGTTTCAGTTTTAGTCTCTGAGAAGTAAGGATTCAAAAGATTCACATGTATCTTCCTCTGTCGTTTTCTTCTTCCTGGTGTTTCAATCACATAAGTTCGCTCACTTAACTTCTCTGTTATCCTATAAGGACCTTGAAACTTATTGGTAAGAGGAAATCTTTTCACTGGTAAGAACACTAGAACTTGCTGTCCAATACTAAAATTTCTTAGCTTAGTTTTAACATCATATTTCCTTTTCATTTTCTCTTGACTTATTTTCAAATTTTCTAAAGAGAATTTTCTAATTTCTCTTAATCTTTTCCTCAAGTTCTTCACATATTCTCCTTGGATTTCCTCTTGATTTTCTTCCTAATTCTCTGCAAGAATCTTCAATGGACCTCTAATGTCTCGACCAAAAATCATTTCATTTGGTGAACATCCCATGCTTTCTTGATAAGCATTCCTAACTTCAAATAACATTAAAGGTAAACCAGCATCCCATTCTCTTCCTGATTCATTACAATACTTAGTTAACATACTTTTCAATGTCTGGTGGAACCTTTCCAAGGCTCCTTGAGTCTCTGGATGGTAAGCAGTTGATAACTGTTGTTTTACTCCCAACAAGTTCATCACATCCTGGAATAATTTTGAAGTAAAGTTCGTTCCTCTATCACTTTGCCCAATTTCTGGTATTCCAAACTTGGAGAAAAACTCCACCAACTTCTCAGCAATTACCTTTGCACTTACACTTCTTACAGGAATCGCCTCAGGATACCTAGTCACTGGACACATTAATGTTAATAGATATTCATTTCCTTTCTTTGTTTTTTGGAAGTGGCCCAACCACATCTATAATTACCTTGCTAAAGGGTTCTCCTCTAACTTCTATGGGTTGTAGGGGGCTTTCTGAATGGTTTCATTCGGTTTTCCAGCTATCTGGCATGTGTGACACACTCTGCAAAATCTGCTAACATCCTTGTGAAGTCCAGGCCAGAAAAATACTTCATAATCTTCTCAACAGTCTTCCTGATTCCCATATGTCCAGACTCATGAGCTACTGCTACAACTTGTTTCCTTAATGGATATGGAATCAAAATTTGATGATATTCACGCCATTCAGCATTTCCTGGTATATCTGCAGGTCGATGCTTCCTCATTAGCAATCCTTCCTTTAGATAATAACAGGTGGAGGTTTGTTGCATCTCTTCTTGATCAACAACTCTGAAGAACAGATCAGCCAACGTTGTATCCCTCTTCTGCAGTTTCATTAGCTTCTCTCTAGTCACTTGACCAACTTCAAGGGCTGAATTCTCCATATCTGCTAACTCTGCTTCTGTAGTTTCATTACCATCTTCAGGAACACTTTGACTACTCAGAGTCTCTTCAATAACAACAGGATCCTCGTCTTCTTGGGAAATCTCTTCATTACTAACACTAGGGGAAACTTCACTTTCCTGGAACAGTTCTTCTAAGCTTAGAGATCCTTCACTTGATTCTTCTGGTGCAGGTAAATCCTCAGTATCTTCACTTGCAGATATAGTTATCTTCATACTCCTGGTAGTTACACAACTTGGAAACAGGTGGGGGTTTTTCTTCTCTAAATCAACCGTAGGACTAATCCTTAACGGTTTGTCTGTCACTGCAGGACAAGGAACAAATGGTACACCACCAACTTCATTACCCAGTAAAACATGTACACCTTCAACAGCTAGTGAGTCCTTTACAGCAAAATCAACATTCCCTGTCACCAATTCACAGGACAAATGCAAGCGGCATATAGGAGTTACCTCTTCTCCTCCTATACCCTTCAAAATAACTGAATCTCCGGTGAGATTCTTCTCCAGCTGTGGGTGAGAACCACAAACTACCACACTATGGTTACTCCCCGTATCACGTAATACCTTGACTGGTACCTGCACACTTCCTCCTTGAGTTGTCAGCGTACCTTCATAGATATATGGCTTAAAAGCCTCCAAGCTGCTCAGCCACTCACTGCTTGAAGTTACATTTCCACTGGTTGCTAAACACTCTGCTTCTTTAGTCTCAGTCTTCCCCACACTGCTCTTCGTAGTTTGCTTCACCTGGTTACCTTTAACCACTTGACCAACTGGTTTGGTCTGCTGTTGTATCTGATAACAATCTCGACTGTAGTGTCCTACTCTTCCACACTTGTAGCAGACAACATTAGTCTTCTGTATCTGTCTTGAGAACAGACTGGATGATGAGGATTTAACATTCAATTGCTGAGGGGTGTTACCTGACTTTGTATTGGCATAGCCACTAGAAGGATTTCCAGTTGTAATGTTACTGAAATTTGGATGAGACCTGAAACCTGGGCGTTGTTGGTTCTGGTATTTTGACATTATAATTTCTTTTGCTAGAAATTATATTAAAATCTTCGCTCAATGTAGCAGCTTTGTCAAGTTTCTTAACCTCTCTCTCTTAAATAGGCTCTTATGTGTTCAGGAATTCCTCTAAGATATTGTTCTAGGACTACTAACTCTTCAAGTTCGTCCATATATTTAACTTTAGCAGCCTCCAACGATCGTTTAAAACATCTTCTTACTTTGTAGGCATAATCCAAGAAAGTTATCTTGTCATCCTTTCTCAAAGATCTGAATCTTTCATTATAATATTCAGGGTCATCTGGTAAACTTGTAGCACATTATGTTTGAGTACCTTGTACTCTTTACACTGATCAGCTGATAAGGCTAAATAGGCACTTCTTCCTTTACCAATGAGAACACTCTGTAACAAGACCGACCATTTATCTTCTGGCCATCCCATACCTGAAGCCACTTTTTCAAAGTGATCAAAAAACTCATCTGGAGCTTCTTCTGTAAATTTCGGAATTAACTTCTGCACTCTTACTACATCAAATAAAGGGTCTGAATTACCTTGAGTAGGGTTAGACGGTATTACAGGTAACTTGGAGCTGGCTTCTATCAATTTCATTTCTCTTTCATAATCTTCTTGTTTCTTTGCTCTTTCTCTTTCCTCTCTTGCTCTTTCTCTTTCCTCTTTTGCTCTTTCTCTTTCTTCTCTTGCTCTTTCTCTTTCTTCTTCTGCTGCTTTTTCTTCTTTTCTTTCCTTTCTTTCTCTTTTCTCTCTATCTTCTCTTTCTCTTTCTGCTTGCATTTTCTCTCTTTCAGCCTGTATCCTCAGCTTAATCAAATTTTCTTCTGCTTCTATACGTCTAAGCTCTACTTCTGCATCACTTTTCTCTTTCTTTTGCTCATGTTTATCTATAAATTCTGCCTCAGCTGCATTCAACAATTCTTGCGCCTCTCCTAACTCTTCATCTACTTTACCAGAGTCCATCAATGCTTGGATTGCAATATATTTGATTTGTGCCTTAATCATACCACTAGACACATTACCCCCACATGCTACTGCTAAAGCAATCCACTGTGCCTTAGTCAGGTTGGATTCAGATAACTCTTGGATGGAAGGAGTTGCTAAAAACCTCTGAACATCGAACAGAGCCATTTTCTCTAAGTTACTCAACTAAATAATTCACAATACAAAGCAAAAATAACTATGTGGTCACTCTCCTATGAAAATATATCCCTAACACCACCAGTATAAACCATAAACCAGAGTGATATTTTGTTTTGTTCCACGGGTCTCTGGGCACCAAACAATATAATGTCACGATGCGTATCAAGTACCTGGTTTACACAACTAATCTCAAGATTCAAAAATATACCTCACTTCAGCCAGATACCTGAACTCTCATAACATTAATTATTATGACTGAGTACTCTAAAGGTAACAGTGATTCCTTAAGAAAAACTTATTTATCACTTGAAAAAAATCAAACTAAGTCTATCAGAATATGTGTGAGGTATCAAAAATTAAACTAGAAATCTTCTAGAGTAAAAGGGCATCACTCCATCAAAAAACTCTAACTGTTTCCTGGTCTTAATTCACTTTAGCAAAACTAAAAAAGAACAAAACATGTTTATCACTTTGCCTTATGCACACACAATCAATCCTATTCACTGATGGTCAATAAATGAAACACTGTTTTTCTAAAAATGTTAAATAAAAATTTATTTTCAGATTCAAAGTTTATAATTAAAATTCACACTTATTTAGAATTCATAATCTGAAAAATTTACTATTAGTTGAAAATAACACAAAACTCAATGAATTCTTGAATTAAATTATGAAACAAATCTAATTCACAAAAATTTTATCAAGAATTTAAATTAATCAAGCAAAATTTAAACTATCAAGAATTACTCAAGATTTAAAAAGAAAATCTAAACACATGAGATATCAAAATCAAATATGCAAGAAATATTTGAAATGCTATGTAAATAAATGTTACATCACAAACACAAAAAATGTGAAAATATAAAGAGATTGTAAATAGAAAAAACACACAAAAATACACATAAGATTTATCAATAATGATTTCACTTATTCAAAATTTCCTAACTTATCATACCACAACTTCCTAACTTATCACACCATGGTATTATAAGTAAAATTCACGTTACCTTACACAAACTTGTGAAAACCTCTGTAAATCACTTGCTGCAGCTGCGTTACACAATACACACTTTTTTACCAGGCGCCGTTACGAACTAAATAACTTTGCTAAATTCAGATCTCAAAAGTTAATGTTAAAAGTGACCACAAAAAATTACGTTAAAAGTAATCTCTTCCTAATTAGGAATGAGAGAGAGAGAGAACCAACTTCACTGGTCTCAGAAATCAGAATGAAACAAATTTTAGGATTCCAGTAACAGTGAAACAATTACGTGATGTCATTAAAGCATTTTGGGTGCGAGATACTAAAGAAGCTTCTAGAAGCAGGGAAGTGACGTTATTAAAGCATTTTGGGTGCGAGATACTAAAGAAGAAGCTTCTAGAAGGAAAATGACGTCATCCCAGCAAAACGTTTTGAACGCATCTTACAAAACATGACGTAATTGATCAGGACACGTATTCTTTCTCTCAAAATGGCATACGTGACTCAAGCAACGCATGTAACAACATGAAATCACTCGTCTTGAGCCCGTATGGGACGAATCGGCGTTTGTTTTGCAAACCTGTCATCGCTAACCCAAAACAAAGCGTTCCTCTGATCTCAACTGATGACAACTGAAATGAAACAAGCCCTGGTGGACACACACACGTGTTCACATACCACGCTTTTACAAAGAAAGATATTCGTTCTAAATTACGTTACTATTAAAATTATAATAACAATTCTAAATTACGCTATCAAGTAATCATTAGCTCTTTTTTGAGATCTGATGCCAAACTAAATATGACACTTTAACAGCCATTATCATTAAACATAACACATGAAAAAAGTAAATATGACAAAACTATAGGAGGATATACAATTACATCATGAAAAGGCA
>NC_089742.1:7358196-7363196 GCF_040412425.1 Macrobrachium rosenbergii
ATTCAAGGCGTTCCATAATATTGGCTTATGGACTGCCAAGTGCCATCTCTTAATCGTCAAAATCCATCAGTAGGGGACTTTTAAATTCTTTACGTTATTGGACAGTATGTCTTAAAGCAAATATTTAATCTGTGAAATTACAGTGTTTTCTAAAACCAGTTTGTTCATCTTTGAGCATTTTAGTAATACTTTTTTTTTTTTAGCTAACTAAGAATAAGCATACTGAATATTTTCATTAAAACCGAGGCAAGTACTTACTACATTTAGTGAGGCCACCTTTCTTGGTGCCTCTGCTTCGCTCCAATTCCCACATTCTACAAAACAGAATAGTTTGTATACACGATGTTATTTTGTTCTCAGCTAAAATTATCTCTGCTGTGATTCCATCATAGCCTCGTCTTTTTCATATCCTAGTTTTCTGTATTGTTAATCACAATTCATAACAATGAATTCAGGTCTTCTTCAGCTATAGGTATATTAGTATTATTGGTCAGCATTAGTGATATGTAGCTATCAGAATACTCTTGGAATACAAATACAATGGAACAGGAATACAATGAGGCTCAGTGTCAAGCAGAACCCATACAAGAGTTGTGGACTCTTTATGGAATGATAAGACTCCTAATGAAAGACAAGCGCTTTCTCCTGTGGAGAGCGTCAATAACTGCGGACTATGTGTTTTACAGACCATACCATAAACTCTTACTGCAAAAAATCAGCTCAATTAAATATTATTGTTTGAGATTCCAAATGTGCAGGAGTGTAATTTACAAGAGAAGAAATATATAAAGGATGATATTTTTAATGAAAGTGGAATGTTGCGCAATTTAGTGAGGCAAAATAGTAAGGGCAAGGTGTGCAGCACCGCAAAACACCATGGATGGCCCTATTTTGTGGAATTGTAATAAAATAGTATCAAGAAATCTGAAGAAGTAGTAAAGTACAACGAATACATTATTCTAATTACTATAAAGTAAGGCTGTGTATGGGGGGAAAACTTGTGATAATTAGAAAAGAATGAGAGTCAATGTTATCGGAGGGAATTTGAATCGGTGCCTGACTGTCTGAAAAATGAGAAAGTGTGGTTGAGCTTAGAGTTTAAATGCGAGGGGATATGCCAGGAAAGAGATGGCGTGGTTAGGTGTAATGTGTACCACTTTGAGTAAATAGGATTCGACAGAATTTTCTGCAACTTTATTAGAAAACTTAGTTTATTCGCGGGCCGACTTTCTCTTACAGGAGGGCGATTGACAAAACGCTGTAGATAAAGCTTTGTAACATTATGTCTTTGTTCGCAGTAAGTGGAATTATGTAGAATCATATATATATATATATATATATATATATATATATATATATATATATATATATATATATATATAGAGAGAGAGAGAGAGAGAGAGAGAGAGAGAGAGAGAGAGAGAGAGAGAGAGAGAGAGAAGAGAGAGAGAGAGATCTGAGGACGGCTTGAAAACTTCATTTTATATCCCTCTGTCCCAGCGTTCTCATCTGAGGACAGCTTATTGTAAGCTTACCCTTAGAAATAATTTGTTTTTCTTTCTACGTCATATGTATTCTGAACCCTTAAATATATATTTTGCAAAAAAGTCCAGAATTTCAAAAAATACAAAAGTTGGGATTTAATGGGTTAATGAATTAGTATTTGGCAGAAAGTAAGTCAATTTAAGAATCTATAATAATAAGATCTGGGTGGATCTTCTTTGTCCTCCCCTGGGTAACAGTAGGGGAGACATGACACAGCCACTCACCCCCTGGCAAACCGGTTTGTCTGCCCCATGTGGGGGCGAGGTAGGTAGGGGAATGGGAGGGTAGGGGAGACATCCACCCTTCTCCTGCAAACCTGTTTGTCCACTCCGGGTGGGGGCGGGATAGGTAGAGGAACGGGAGGGTTGTAGGAGACATCCACTCTCCCCTTGCGAACATGTTTGTCCACTCTGGGTGGTGGCCGGGTAGGTAGGGTATCGGGAGGGTAGGGGAGACAGCAGCGCCGGGTTCCAGTGCACGCAGCGCGAACTAACAATCTCGTAAATAATATAAGGTAATCAAGATTACTATGTGGCAATAAGAAATAAGAAATTAGTCAAATTGAAGCACCAGTGATATTCATTGAGCTACTGGAAAATAAACAAGTCCATTAAAAGATTCATTTTTTATGATAACAGGAATAACTGCAGAAAAGTATGTTAAGTTTTTACGTTTTTGTTGTAAGTATATATATACTCTCTCTCTCTCTCTCTCTCTCTCTCTCTCTCTCTCTCTCTCTCTCTCTCTCTATCTCTATATATATATATATATATATATATATATATATATATATATATATATATATATATATATATATATATATATATATATATATATAGACCAAGTGCAGATGGAGAGGCACATGGACAATCAACAGTATTTTATTATGGCCGACGGCGTTTCGCAATAATCCATTGCATTTTCAAGGCTGCAATGACACAATTTTGTTTAATAAAAAAGGGACGTCACTATATAAAATTATAAAGATAAAAAAAATACATACATTTCTTAAAATATCTTAAAACAAACCTACCCAGTACATGGCTAAAAAGTAACTAAACAGAAAAGGGTAAAACTACTCGAAAACAAAAAGAACAGCAGAGAAATTACAAAAAAAACAAAGGTGTTCAGGACGTCTGGGCATTTAACGAGGGAACGAGTGCTTTGATGAAAATTAACTCTGAAGTCGTAAACTCGTCCTCGTATGGGGCTGAGACTATTATTTCGAAGTTTTTCATATCAATTTGCGTTTTGCAGATTGCAGAGTGATTTCTTATATTTGATAATTCAGGCCTGGACAATCTGCATCCCGTCCTATAACTGACGCCCTGATGACTACAGACACGGACTTTCAGTAACTGTCTCGTGCATCCAACGTAGGCTCCCAGCTCGCACTTGGGACAAGTATACAGTATTTGTAAATGATGTTGGATGCTAGAGACGGGCACAGTCTATCCTTAGATCTGAAAAGAGACCCGAGCGTTAAAGGGCTTTTCGGAATAAGTTTAATATTTACAAACGGGAATTCTTTGCTCATGATCTTTATAACTTTTTTGCGAAAATCATCATTGAACAGGAAGGGAAATTTAGTGTAGTCATCAGGGCGTCAGTTATAGGACGGGATGCAGATTGTCCAGGCCTGAATTATCAAATATAGGAAATCACTCTGCAATCTGCCAAACGGAAATTGATATGAAAAACTTCGAAATGATAGTCTCAGGCCAACACGAGGACGAGCTTACGACTTTAGAGTCAATTTTTATTAAAGCACTCGTTCCCTTGTTAAATGCCCAGACGTCCTCAACACCTTTGTTTGTTTTGTAATTTCTCTGCTGTTCTTTTTGTTTTCGAGTAGTTTTACCTTTTTCTGTTTAGTCAGTTTTTAGCCATGTACTGGGCAGGTTTGTTTTAAGATATTTCAAGAAATGTATGTAATTTTCTTTTTTTATCTATATAATTTTATATAGTGACGTCCCTTTTTTATTAAACAAAATTATGTCATTGCAGCCTTGAAAATGCAATGGTTTGTGGCGAAACGCTGTCGGCCACAATAAAAAACTGTTGATTGTCCGTGTGCCCTCCATCTGCCCTTGGTCTCCGTATATTAGGCTTTCGCCTCGTCATCGTCATATATATATATATATATATATATATATATATATATATATATATATATATATATATATATATATATATATATATATACAGAGAGAGAGAGAGAGAGAGAGAGAGAGAGAGAGAGAGAATATATATTCTTACAACAAAAAACGTAAAACCTAACATACTTTTCTGCAGTTATTCCTTTCATCATAAAAATTAACCTTTTAATGAACTCGTTTATTTTCCAGTAGCTTAATGAATATCACTGGTGCTTCAATATATATATATATATATATATATATATATATATATATATATATATATATATATATATATATATATATATATATATATATATATATATTAGAGAGAGAGAAAGAGAGAGAGAGGAGAGATGTCCGTTACAGGCGTCCGTTGGACTGATACATTCTTGAACTTAAGCTAACTTATGTTAATGCAGATTGTTATGCCAAGAAGATCCGTGGAATCAAAAAAGGAAACTTTTGAAACTCCAATATTGACCACTTTGTAACTGAAGCATCCATTCCGTATATATAACTGTGATCATATTTTTTTGAACAGTACATCTGATAGATATTATGCTAAAACCTCAGAAATTTGCTAATGAGGAATTGAAAAAGTCCAAGCGATCTTTTTATGTACTTTTCATTAACAGAGCTTAACTAATAATGGCAAATTTTGTTTCCGTTTTGAGATTCCAAGATACGTTTGACAGGCATATATATTTTTTGTTGCTTTAACCGAAGTAAAAACTACAGATTTTACGTGATGCATTTAGGGTTTGATAATTTATCGCCCCGGCTTAACCACCGAAAGATTAGGCGTAACTCGATCATAAATGAATCATACAGATTTACAATTAAATCTTGTATGGACGTCTTATCCCCATAGCATAGCATAATTTCGCCCTGACAGGTAAGGACCTAAATCACGATATTATCTCAGCCAAAAGCCACGTTTTCTGTATTCATTAGAGAATAAACGAATGTAAGCTGCGTATGCATAATAAGAACGTTAACGATCAGTTATACTACTAAAGCTTACTCCTATCTTTATGTTTTTTATATATATTTTTTTACCAGCTTGGCAAAAGGATAATTACATGCCATCGAATCCTAAACGTATAAGCAGTACACAAAATTCGTTCTTAACAGTAAGAATTTCTGTAAAAACACATTTGACATGTGAATTTTACGTTCTTATTACACGTTTCTAATATATTTTCAGTTCAGTTAAATTCGAGGCTCTTCTCTTTATATAAGAAAAAATCTTAAAAAGTGAAAAAAAATTGCATCTTCAGTATAGTTTTTAAAGGGTACCTGCTTCTGACACAA
>NC_089742.1:7365696-7403196 GCF_040412425.1 Macrobrachium rosenbergii
GTCAGGATTAGCAGCATACCCAAAACGAGGACAATAGATGAACCCATTTAAGAGGAAACTGTCAAAACACGACCACCGTCAGAGCCATTTGCGATATAAGTATGAGCTCCGACGAACCCTCTTTGCTAGTGTATCTTAATATGTTTATCTGACAAGAAGGCTGCCTGTCTAGGGGCTCTGATCGAGCCCTCACTAGACTTCCCTCTGAGGCTGTCACTCTGAAGGCAGTCCTACCTCACCACCTTACTCTCTGCTCACTGATGCCCCTGTAGACCACCAGAGCCCTTTTGCTCCACCTACTCCCTTTATGGTGGGGGACAGTACTCGACACAGCTTCCATTGACGCCCTGCTATGGAAACCCAGCTCTGATCGCCTTCACGTCTTGTCCATGGACGAAGGTAATGTGATCGGAAGTTGACTGTTTGGCCTCACCACTTTTATCCTTACCTTGTTTTTCCACCTGTTCTCCTATTTCCATAGCCTGCCTTTTGCGGTCTCTCTCGGAGACTCATGTGATTTTGACTGTGGTGTTTTGACTTTCAATATTGGAATACTAGTGTTAATTCTAACTTCGCTTTGATTACAAGTACCAGTATACAGTAAATGAGTGATACTAATTCCTTGCTGTTTGCTTACATCTTATAAGATAAGAGTCATTCCATTCCCTTTGTGTATTTCAACACCTCTGCTCTCGCAGATCCGTGTTTCGAGTACCTGTTGTGTGGAGTTACCGGTTGACCAATTGCGCCATCATCCTGCAAACTACAGGTGCCATACCCGGTCAAGATATCCGGAAATCCCGGTGTGCTCTCGCCTCACTTACTGCACCCCATCCTGTACATTCTAGGATCCTTCCATCTTTGCAACATATATTAGCCTAAGAAGGCATAGTGATAACGTTTGCTCATGTTGTGGCACTTTGCATAGTGATTTGTAAATTTAGTAAAGTAATTGGAACAATGCCACAGAGCTCCATTGATAGTTCCTTTAAATATTTTATCTTCTGATTATTTAGTGAATTATACTTTAAGTGGACGTTCTGAGTTTGCCTTAAACCCTTAACCTTATGGTAATTTGAGTATAATCAATATTACATTTTCTTTTCGCCGGAGCACAGCCCCCTTGTAAACCAGTTGCTGCTATCTAGGTCATAATCAGAGCCATCGCCCCTCTTGCACAACCCGCGTGAACGTGACATATATATATATATATATATATATATATATATATATATATATATATATATATATATATATATATATATATATATATATATATATATATATATATATATATAATCATAACAGTAGCCACTGCTCAAACCACATGATTTATTGTGCCGACGTTTCACAACACATCTCGATGCATTTTTAAGGCTGTAAAAATGTGAATACCATATTACTCGTAATAACTCTTAGAATATTTCGACAAAAATATAGATTTATTACATTGACATCCCCAGTAAAAGTAAAATATAGCAGAATAGTGAAATTGCAAAAAACCACAGGAGAATACAAAGAGATATAGGAAAAAACTCAAGAACGTAAAAAACAAAAATGTAAAAAAACTAAAATAATCTTGACATCACTGGTTACATCAATATATTTAAAGTGAGACAAAATAAAATCAGTAAAAACCAGCAGGAATAAAAAAAGTAAAGTCAAAATAAAAATTAATACAGCTAAAAGAAGAAACATAAAAACACAAAAACACTACGGAGTAAAACACCCACCCAGCGGACTGCTTCAAAGAGAAACTAAAACAGATGATTTTAATATTGTTGCCCAAGCACCCAACGACCACTCTCTCTCCATCTTGGAATCATTAACTATTAAGCAGCTTGTTCCTTCCTAAACAGCCAGACCTCTTTCCACTGTTTTATATATATATATATATATATATATATATATATATATATATATATATATATATATATATATATATATATATATATATATATATATATATATATATATATATATATATATATATATATATATATATATATATATACATATATATATATGTCTTAAGCTGACATCGTCCTCCTGAGAACTGTGAATGTCATTCAGTTCTAGCTCCCATAGGGTTAGGTACTAAACGTTCTTACATTCTACTCAGATATATATATATATATATATATATATATATATATATATATATATATATATATATATATATATATATATATATAATTTTATTTTTTTATCTACTTTTTTTTAAATATTAAGTCTTTTCAAAAACTTCTTTCAGTTTTCTTCTAAAGATGGAAAGAGAAACCCACAAGATTCTTGTGTATAACTTGTTTACTGGTAAATATTTACATATTACTTTTAATCTCGAGTACTTTCAGGTCCTAACTGTGACCCTTTTTCAAGAGATGAGGTAGTCAGGCTGGTTCAAGGCCCAGCAATCTTCTGGAACTTCTTCTCCCTGTGCTGTCACTTATATGATGGCTGTCCTGGTTTCCATTCTCTTGAGAGTTGTTAATCTCCTCCTGTCTGTCTGCTATCCTGATCTGATGGTCAGTGGTATTAATCCTTGTGGTATGTCAGTAGTCACCATCGGTCTGTTGGGCAGGAGACCCAACCTCCAGGTCAGAAGGTGGGTTAAATGCGTCCACTCTAGTCCTGAGCTCTTGTCCTTTGCTGGTTCGAGCCCACGGGACGACGAACTTATTATCAACTAAAAAATTCCCCTTCGGTAGCATATATGAAAATATATTATTTCAGAGGTAGAGCAAATTGGATATTAAAGAACGTTTGTAGCTTATTGATTATATATATATATATATATATATATATATATATATATATATATATATATATATATACATATATATATATATATATATATATATATATATATATATATATATATATATATATATATATATATATATATATATATATATATATATATATACATATATATATATATATATATATATATATATATATATATATATATATATATATATATATATATATATATATATATATATATATATATATATATATATATATATATATATATATATATATATATATATATATATATATATATATATATATATATATATATATATATATATATATATATATATATATATATATCATATATATATATATATAGATATATATATATATATATATATATATATATATATATATATATATATATATATATATATTGCCAAGACCCATATTTGTATTTACTCATATGATATGCGTTAATCATATAAGTTTAAGAATCCTTGTTTATGTACGCTACCACCCTTCCTTTCCTTCTCTCGAGACTCCTTGCTTCTTCTCGTTTTCTGTTTACTTCCTTGGCTCCGTGACTGGTCTTCTTCGCTTTCAGACTGCAGGACCTTTAACTCTCTCGAACTGCTCCTTGGTGGTACCTTTATTTTTTGTTCTACATACGTAAAGAGTGTTTGTGAAGTATTTGCAATTGTGATGTATTCGTAAGTTAAGGATTCTATTTTATTTATGTAAGAGTTGTGCTGTGTTTGATTAGTGGGAACAGGTGTTATTTGTGTAATTATAAGTCCTGATTATTTCCTCATATTTCATTTACGTTCCTTATTGTTCTGGTTTAATATTTCTAAGTGTCGGTGTGTGTTTGTGTAATGACTCCTCACCTACTCCTAGACTATAACTCACAGGAGATCGTTACATTTTGGGGGCCTGTCCGGGAGAACAAGTTACTATTTTCGGTAATTATTCATTTGTACTCGGAAAGCGTTTATCATGTTAACTTCACACACACGTCTGTATGTAGAATAAAATTGCTTTTTCGGTATTCAAATATCAGGATAAGGTTTTTCGTAATTAGTGTTGATCATTCTTAGTTAACAAAATTTATTTACCATTGTTAACCACTGCCACAGTTTTCGGTTGAAGCGTAAGTGAGGGTTGCTTCCCTTGAGTGTTAGTCTGATTGCCAGTCTCTCCGGTAGAATAAGTTCTCCGTCATTTATGCCGTGTTGGCGTCTTAGCAATAATTTGCTCCCCGATAGTACTGACGAGTTTAGAGTTATAAGGGCACTTCGTGTAGTTCCTTGCTCCGTGTTTGATTGTTATAAGGGAAACTGTCAAGCTATCTTTATTGTAGCGACCTAAACCAAGTCACTATCGTTAAAGTAATTATGTCTTGACTAGCGGTTTGATCCCGTACAAACTTATTGGTCTTCACAAGACAATGCTTTCGAAGCGTCTGAAGTTAGTTCTTACGAGCGATTTCGTCTTTAATGCTTCATTCATACTCATGCTTGCATATGCATATCTTTAATAAACGTACGTATCTTAAGTGTATTTTTTGTCAGAAGAACAGTTCTTCATTTTCGATGTTGCCCATTAGTCTTAGCGATTTTCAGTGTCATTACCAATGTTTTTACTGATTCGACTTCGACGACGAGCTCTGTTCAGTTTTCTTGACTATTCATAAAGAATGCTTGTGGTATAAACTGGCAGTATTTCATACTTTTGCATTTTGATAAATTACTCCTGAAGTCCTGATATTTTGTACCGGTAGAGTAATAATCTCCAAAATGCCTTTTGATGTATCTGGATTTATAGCAGACCCTGCTGGTAAACTTTTTCTGCTTTCTCAAGCGAAGAAGGTGGACTTGCTGTCTCTTGCTAGTCAGCTTAATATTGAAGTGAGCCACACAGCGCTCAAAGGTCAAATTCTAGACTCCATTCTGGATTACTATATAGATGAGGATGTTTTTACTGAAGAACAGGTAGTTAATTTGAGGTCAAAGCAAAGTAAAGTAGATAAAGAACTAGAGCTAGCTAGAATACAGTTAAGACTAAGAGAAGTTAGCAAAGAACAAGAAGATTATCTTTCACGAAAGAGGTTAGAGGAAAAACAGAAGCTTTTGGACTTGGAATTAGAATATAAGGTTAGAGAGGCTGAGTTAAATAAGAAGTTAGAGGAGGAAAAGGCTAAAATAGCTGTAGAAAAGCATCGTCAGGAGTTGGGTATTTCTAGTTCTCAGCCCATTCAGTTTGACTTGTCCAGAGCAAGAAAGCTTGTACCCTTTTTTGATGAGAAAGACGTTGAAAGTTTTTTCATTGCTTTTGAAGATATTGCTGCTAATCTAGAATGGCCTGCGGATCAGTGGTTATGGTTAATTAAACCTCAGTTACGTGGTAAAGCAATTCAAGTTGTATCTAATTTAATAGGTGAAAGTTACAATGTTATAAAGCAGAACATTCTAGATGCTTATGCTATCACCAGCGAGGGTTATAGACAATTGTTTCGGAATGCTACTAAGACTGCTTCTCAAACATTTACAGAATTTGCTAGTCAGAAGCTTAGATTATTCAAGAAATGGCTTGCAAGTGAACATGTCACTACTTTCAAGGAATTAGTTAACCTAGTAGTCTTGGAAGAATTCCATCGGAGATTACCACCACCTATTTCGATGTATATAGTGGGAGAGAGGTCAAAGATCTAATGAAAGCTGGAAATCTTGCTGATAACTATAATTTAATTCATAAGAATAGGCCTAAAATTCTGATAAGTCTAAAGATACTGATGGTGCAACTGGTATTAACTCTTGTGCTTATTGTAAGCAGCCTGGCCACACTATAAAGAATTGTACTAAACCAGGGTGCAAAGTAGCTAATCAATCTAGTAAATTATCATCACAGCCAACGTTTAAGAAAAACTGGTTTGCATTGTGCTGTTGATCAGCTGGATTATTTCAAAGAATTTATTTGCCATGGTCTTCTCAATTCAAAGGAAGTATCTATCCTAAGAGATACAGGGGCTGCTCAGTCCATAATACATAAGAATCTTGTTCCTGATCTTAAATTCACTGATGAACATGTAGTTGTTTCAGACTTTTCAAGTAGTAAAGCATTGCCTCTTGCTGAAGTAAATCTTGATTGCCCTTACGTTAATGAAACTGTTAAAGTTGCTGTCACTGATAATGAATTTCCTGTTGATGTAGATCTTGTCCTTGGTAATGATTTAGCATGAAGTAATGTGCAATTTGATCATTTGTAACCCTGAAAGTAAATGTAATAAACTAGAAGCACAAAGTCCTGATCATGCTGATTCAATCTGTGTAGTAACTCGATCAAAGAAATCTACTGATGAGCAACCTAAGAATGTACCTAGTGTTTCTGTTAACCATTTCGAATTTACCAGATCTGCTAAACCTTTCTAAAGATAATTTTGTTAAATTGCAGCAGGAAGATGGTAGTTTGAGTAGTTTATTTGAGAAGGCTGTGCAGAAATCAGATATTGACAAAGTTCCTTGTTACTATATTGAGAATGGAATTCTGATGCGCTTGTTTCGTCCTTCTAAATTGTCAGCGAAAGAATCATGGGCAGACTGTGAGCAGGTTATAGTTCCATCTTCACTCAGAAGTAAGATTCTTGAAATTGCTCACTGTGCTGATTCTCATTTAGGGTAAGTAAAACGTACCAGAGATTATCTTGTAATTTCTATTGGCCAAGAATGAAAAAATGATGTAAAAAGCTTTGTACAGTGTTGTCATATCTGCCAGATAGCTGAAAGCCCAACGAGGTGATACCACCTGCACCATTAAAAACTATTGCTATTCCACATGAACCATTCAGTAAGGTTGTAATAGACTGTGTGGGACCTTTGCCCAAAACCCGTAAAGGTAATCAGTATTTGTTGACTGTAATGTGTCCAACCACAAGATTTCCAATTGCCATTCCTTTACCTAATATATCTGCCAAAAAGATCATAGAAAGTCTTATTAAAATATTTACTGTTTTAGGTTTTCCTAAAGAATTACAGTGTGATAGAGGAACAAATTTCAAAAGTGATGTTTTTCAATCTGTCTTGAAAGAACTAAATATTAAACAGTCATTTTCTTCAGCTTATCATCCACAGTCTCAGGGTGTGTTGGAAAGGGCACACCAAACGATGAAAAGTCTTCTTGGAAAATATGCCTTGAGTCTGCCAAGGATTGGGATGAAAATCTGATCTCTTGATGTTCGTGATACGCAGTGTCCCAAATGAGTCAATTGGAGTTTCTCCTTTGAAATGCTTTTTCGGTAGAAAGGCTAGAGATGTGCTAAGAGTTGTTAAAGAAAATTTAATTGGTGAGGTTGAAGTAGTCACTCCTGTTACAGTTACCAAGTACTTGCAAAACATGAAAGACAAATTTGACAAAATTCATAAATTTGCCTATGATAATCTGAAAGTCTCACAAGAGAAAATGGAAGTAAATTATAACAAAAAGCTAAAGTGAAAGTTCACAGTTGGTGACAATGTTTTAGTATACTTTCCAATTCCAGGATCTCCAATAAAACATAAGTTCTCAGGACCATATAAGGTAACAAAAGTTATTAATAAACTTAATTATGTTGTCTCTACCCCTGACAGGAAGAAGTCTACCCAGCTAGTTCATGTCAACCTAATTAAACCTTACCATAAGATTTCCCCAGTGTTAGTTAATGACAGTGTGCATCCCTGTGAAGTAAGTGTGCAACCTTGTGGTGGGAGTACCAAAGACTACGATGAGACGGATATGCACTTTAGACCTGAATACTTCATGGACAGATTGTTCCAACTCTGACATTCTTGCATCCTTAGATAAGTATTTTGAACACTTAACTAGTGAGCAGAGAACACAATTAGAGTGTCTGTTACTCAAATATGAAAGTGTATGTTCAGATACTCCTGGTAATTGTAATATTATTTTGCATGACATAAAGCTTTTTCCCTAATACAAGTCCTATTCGTCAGCCATATTACCGTATCGTAGGTGAAAAACTGCAGCTGATGAAAAGAGAGGTTGAATATTTATTAAATAATGGATTAGCTTCCCCTAGTTGCTCACCTTGGGCTTCGCCTTGCATATTAGTTGCCAAACCCAATGGGAAAGTGAGGATGTGCACAGATTATAGAAGAGTAAATAGTGTTACACAGAAGGACTCTTACCCTCTTCCTAGAATACTGGATATCTTGGACAATATAGGTAACTGCAAATATTTAACTCAAATAGACCTCTTAAAGGGCTATTATCAAATACAGTTAACTGAAAATGCTAGTGAGATCAGTGCATTCATTACTCCTTTTGGCTTGTTTCAGTACAACGTTCTTCCATTTGGCATGTGTAATGCCCCCTGCGACCTTCCAGCGTGTGATGAATGAGTTGATCAGAGATCTTGAAGATGTATATGCCTACCTGGATGACTTGGTTGTTGCAACAAGCAGCTGGAATAAGCATTTTGAAACACTGCAAGCATTGTTCCACAAACTTCACGCAAACAATTTGACTATTAATCTTTCCAAATCCTGTTTTGGCAATGCCAAAGTTAGCTATCTAGGTCATGTAATTGGTAGTGGTTCTGTCATACCTAAAGATAGTAACATTAAGGCAGTCTTAGAGTATCCAGTTCCATCTAACTGTAAGCAAGTACAGACTTTCCTTGGAATGTCTGCTTATTATAGTAGATTTTGTAAAAATTTTGCTCTTGTTGCAAAACCTCTCTATGAGCTCACATCAGCTAAAGCAAAATTTATTTGGTCACCAGAATGCCAAGACTCTTTCAATCAGTTAAAAACTATGTTAACCTCCCATCCAATCTTGAAATGCCCAGATGTGTACAAGCCTTTTTATCTACAGGTTGATGCTTGCAACACAGGTATTGGTGCTGTGCTTCTGCAGTCCAGTGATGAAGAGCCGTCTGATGGATCCCCATTGCTTCCTGTTTCATACTTTTCCAGGAAGTTCTCTGCCACTCAGCAGCGCTGGTCTACTGTAGAACAAGAGCTGTATGGTGTAGTAGCTGCACTTCTACATTTCAGTGTGTATCTGCGCGGAAATACTCCTGTGACAGTCTTATCAGATCACTTGCCACTGTCCTTCCTTGAAAGAGCAAAGCTCCATAACAAGAAACTGCTCCGGTGGTCTTTCATTATCCAGAATTCAATGTGAAAGTAAAGCATATTCCTGGAGCAGAAAAACAAAGTAGCAGATGCCTTGTCTCGCATTTAGGCATCTTCAAGCGTCCCTCGCCATCCCCCATATGGATGATCATCGTGACACTTCTCAGCCGCCTTTTAGCCCCGGGGAGCTGCCAAGACCCATATTTGTATTTACTCATATGATATGCGTTAATCATATAAGTTTAAGAATCCTTGTTTATGTACGCTACCACCCTTCCTTTCCTTCTCTCGAGACTCCTTGCTTCTTCTCGTTTTCTGTTTACTTCCTTGGCTCCGTGACTGGTCTTCTTCGCTTTCAGACTGCGGGACCTTTAACTTCTCTCGAACTGCTCCTTGGTGGTACCTTTATTTTGTTCTACATACGTAAGGAGTGTTTGTGAAGTATTTGCAATTGTGATGTATTCGTAAGTTAAGGATTCTATTTTATTTATGTAAGAGTTGTGCTGTGTTTGATTAGTGGGAACAGGTGTTATTTGTGTAATTATAAGTCCTGATTATTTCCTCATATTTCATTTACGTTCCTTATTGTTCTGGTTTAATATTTCTAAGTGTCGGTGTGTGTTTGTGTAATGACTCCTCACCTACTCCTAGACTATAACTCACAGGAGATCGTTACAATATATACATATGTACACTCGGCAACGAAAATGAGGATAGTTTTTTTTAAATCTTCGGACATATATTGCTCAATAATGAGACATCTGGCAACTTTAGAAAGGGGAGGAGTTTCAGTCTTACTGTGTTTATTTTTTGCCTGACCTCCTATAACTTTCAATCATATTCTACGGTTCTGAAATCATTGATACTTAAATGCAGTAGTAAGATTTACAGTATTCGTTCAAGTTGTAATTTGCAGCGACAGTTCTGGGCAAAATAAACATTTTTCGACATAACCTACCAAGTAACCTTACACAAATGAATTTATGACACCACAATGAAAGGAATGCTTGCATAATTGTAAACGCGATCTTCCATAATGAAATCAAGAGTTAAATTTGAGCAGTGTCCCACGAAAAACGTGGGGAACAATAAAGGAACATGAAATGTTATGATGAGAGAGAGAGAGAGAGAGAGAGAGAGAGAGAGAGTTGCTGTTGTGCAAGCCTAGACCTATATGTAGAGCTACTCATTTCATTATCTTTTTCTTTTAGAGACTGAGCAATACTATATTTGTATAGTATATTTTAGCAATGGAGAGAGAGAGAGAGAGAGAGAGAGAGACTATGGCAACGTCAAGAAACATCCAGTTACTTGTGTTTTCCCGCCAAAGTTATCGCGCTACTCTGCACATCATAGAGAACGCTCTTGCGGATTTAAATAGATTTGGTCAACTTACCCTAGCTGTCACAACATTTGCTACCATTAATTCCAGCTGACCTTTAACACCGTGAAATACAAATATGAATGTGTAAAAAGTAAACAAATTATATTACCTCGTATGATGATGCAATAATAAGCCTGTTCATAACGGAAAACGAGTAAATATTGCCGTTCTGATAAACAGTACTACACCGAGATATCCATACACTATCTTTTAGATCTCTATGAACGAAGTCATCTGAGAAATTCTGATTACTTCGGACATGCATTGTGTTTTTAATTATCTGAGTATTTTTGTTTTGCAGATTTAACATATATGATATAATTTGCATTGTATTTTTATATTCTAGAGCAAATTTACAGAGATTATGTGTTTTCTGAAGACACTATGAAAAAAAGAGTTGGGAACTTCAAGGTAATTCATAAGCAATAACACAAGAATTTTGAGGAAGCTCAGAAGTTTATGATGGACAAGTGTCAAGAAGGATTAAAGTTTACATCAAGAAGGAAGTAGAAGTGGTATTAATTATAAGTTAGCCACTAAATTTACAGGACCATACAAGGTCATAGATGTACAAAAGACTAAGGTAAAGTGAAGAAAATTAATAACCTAATGCCTTCCACATATGCTGAATCATTAGAAGAAGACGGTTTTTGGGTAATTAAAGACAAAGTCAAGAGAACTAAAGAAGCCAAAGAACCAGAATTGACTGAAAAAGTAGAAGAAGAAAATTTCAGAAGATAAAACTAGATATAACCTAAGAAATAGAAGAGTCACGTTTCAGTAATAATGATAAGAACAAACCCATCAACTCATCCTTTTATTCCCTGTATTTGATTTCTTTATTGCTGAGTTTGCCTTCATTGGTTGACTTAGTAATGAAACCATTTTTTTATAATGTTGCAATTCTTACCTTAATTAGTTGGTTTTTTAGCAAAAGGTTTGGGGTTAATGCGCAGTAACCGCGAACTTACCTTTTCTTTAGCTGAGGGGAAATACTTAGGAAGCAAGAAACGTAAAGCAAAATTTCTGAAATGTAACGTATAAAAGTCAGAAGGGTTAGCAATCATTTTTAGGGAATTGCAACCCACTATCACTAATAGAAGAATAAGGTAGAAGGTTAAGACAGGTATTAAATTATTTCAACGAGAATGTCGTTTTCTAATCACGAATATGAATTTCAGTGTACTAATCATAGAAATAAAAGGCAAAGGAATGAGAGATACAGTTTGTAAGATTTGTGAATACTTTAAGGATACCTCATCAAGGAGAAGTCTTGGTATAACCCACAACATGTCAACATTGAAAGAAGTGCATGAACTGTACTAACACTAGAAGTAGAAATAGTTATTACTAATTTTCCCATAGACCTACACGTTTACGATATTAGTTTCTTAGAGACACCTTAACTGGTGAAGATTTACTAATTTGTTTTGCAAATTACAAAGATATTCATAAGCACTACTTTTACTCTCCCTACCCAAGTTGCCCGTCATACCTTTGAGTTAGCCATTAAAAATGTAGAAGTTTCTTATGCAAAAGGATGTTTATACTTACAGTGATAAAGTCAAGCAAAATGTATACAAGTACGTTATGCATATTTGTTGCAAAATGTTTGAATTCACCCAAGATACAAATAAGGACATTCATTCGTAGCAGCGAGCCCAACAAGAAATCCATGAAGAAAGGCGGAGAAATGAAGATTGCTGCCGTTTGACTGTACGGATTGATTACTTTTAAGAATTTAAAATCCACCTGATAGGCAGCTAGGCATGAGGGCTGAATAAATCCAAATGTAACTTGGATAGATAACTGCTAATATTTCCTTGTTCTTTTTTATATATCCTGTATGATTGTTTTAATATTTAAAAGCCAGATTCATGGAAGGAATTTGTCATTCATAATGTACAAATTGTTAGGAGCCCTCATAGTCCAGTTAGAAAACTGTCAGAAGCCAGTTAGGCAGCGTGGTCAAGACTATTGAGAAAACAGAGAAATCCATTTTTTCGAAGTAGAAATATCATATTTCCAATGGGTCTGTAGAGGGGACAATAAACTCACATAAATCTTCCTCCTGTCACAACAAGTCACCAACCACAGCTTCAAGAACGCACAAAAACTAATGAGGCACTAAAAGAAGTCGCATCTGGCTGAAACCTAGGAGTCCTTTGAGAGGACAGCTGGGAAGGAGAACGTGGGAAGAAACCCCTCACCCCCGCCCCGTGCCTTCAGAGGAAAGTCCAAAGAAATAACCCACCCCCACAGGTCAGGCCTAGATGATTTGGTCAATCAAATCCCATCAATGCCAGAGACCAAAAGATGTCTTACTCGGAGCCAGTACCCAATAACCAACAGGAATTCCTTAAAACACACCTCCAACAGTTAGAATGAAGCAAGTGGAGGAGGTGCCTCAGAAACACAGTACCTGCCCAGAATATGACACCATGGTTGACACAAGGGCAAAATAGGGGATATAAGGAGAAACACACAGAGAAGGAGAGTTGAAAACAGACAGAAAGAGTGGAAGGCAGAATGGAAGAGAGATCAGAAAACAGTTCCAAAGTGAAGGGAAGCAGAAAAGGAACCAAAAGACAGCGTGAGAAGAAGTGTGTAGTGCATGATTGGCTCTCAGAACATTAGTCCCCTTAATCAGATGCTTCAAGCCTCTCAGACCAGAATTCAAAGTCTCGAACCAGTTAAGAAACTATAAGGTTGAAACTGTAACACAAGAAATGCAAAATAAACCAGAAACCAAAAAATTAATAATTTTCTCCTTAACCTTAAGTCTTTTGGAATTTAATTAATAAGTTTTAAAGAATCACTTGTTTCTACTTAACTAATTACCTTAGTGTCATGCCCTAATGAAGAGGAAAATGGGGTAAAACAATACATATATATATATATATATATATATATATATATATATATATATATATATATATATATATATATATATATATATATATATATATATATATATATATATGTGTGTGTGTGTGTGTGTGTGTGTGTGTGTATTTTCATGATGTTACCTTGTATTACATATATCCTCCTATATTTTTGACATATTTACTTTTTTTATCATGTGTTATGTGTAATGATGATGATTGTTGGAGTGTCGTATTTAGTTTGGCATCAGATCTCAAAAGAACTAATGATTAAATAACTTGACAGCGTAATTTAGAATTGATAATACAATATAAATAGTAACGTAGTTTAGAATGAATAATATCTTTCCTGATAAAAGTGTAGGATATAAACATGTGTGTGTCCAGCAAAGACTTGTTTCATTTCAATTGTCATCAGTTGAGATAAGAAAGAACGCTTTGTTTTGGGTTGTGATGACAGGTTTGGATAACAAATGCCGATTCGTCCCATACGAGCTCAAGACGAGTGATTTCATGTTGTTACATGCATAGTTCGACTCACGTACGCCACTTTGAGAGAAAAAATACGTGTCTTGATCAGTTACACCTTGTTTTGTAAGATTGCATTCAAAACGTTTTGCTGGGATGACATAACTTTCCTTCTAGAAGTTTGTCCATTGTATCTCACACTCAAAATGCTTTAATGACGTCACCTCCATGCTTCTAGAACTTCCCTTTTGTATCTCGTACCCAAAATGCTTTAATGACATCATGTGATTGTTTCACGTATTACTGGAATTCTAAAATCTGTTTCATTCTGATCTCTGAGACCAGATAGTTTGGTTCCCTCTCTCTCTCTCGTTCTTAGAAAGAGATTACTTTTAACGTAGTGTTTTGTGGTCACGTATTAGCATTAACTTTTGAGATCTGAGTTTAGTAAAGTTATTTAGTTTGTAACGGCGCTTGGTAAAATAGTGTGTTTTGTGGTAACGCAGCTGCAGCAAGTGATTTACAGAGGTTTTCACAAGTTTGTGTAAGGTAACATGAATTTTACTTATTAATACCATGGTATGATAAGTTAGGAAATTTTGACCAAGTGAAATTATTATTGATAAATCTTTTGTGTATTTTTGTTTGTTTTTCTGTTTACAATCTCTTCATATTTTCAAATTTTTTTTTTTTATGTTTGTGATGTAACATTCACTTACGTAGCATTTTAAATATTTCTTGGTAATTTAACATTCAATACTTGATTTAATATTTCATTTATTAAGATTTTCTTTTCAAATCTTGAGTAGTTCTTGATAGTTTGAATTTTGCTTGATTAATTTAAATTCCTGATAAAGTTTTTGTGAATTAGTTTTGTTTCATAATTTAATTCAAGAATTAATAAAGTGTTGTGTTATTTTCAAGTAATAATAAATTTTTCAGATTGTGAATTCTAGTTATAAACTTTGAATTTGAAAATAAATTTTTGTATTTAATGTTTTTAGAAAAACAGTGTTTCATTTGTTGACCGCCAGTGTGTGCATAAGGCAAAGTGATAATCATGTTTTGTTCTTTTTAGTATTGCTAAAGTGAATTAAGACCAGGAAACAGTTAGAGTTGTTTGATGGAGTGATGCCCTTTTACTCTAGAATATTTCTAGTTTAATTTTTGATACCTCACACATATTCTGATAAACTTAGTTTGATTTTTTAAGTGATTGATAAATAAGTTTTTTCTTAAGGGATCACTGTTACCTTTAGAGTACTCAGTCGTAATAATTAATGTTATGAGAGTTCAGGTATCTGGCTGAAGTGAGGTATATTTTTGAATTTTGAGATTAGTTGTGTAATAACCAGGTACTTGATACGCATCATGCCATTATATTATTTGGTGCCCAGAGACCCTGGAACAAAACAAAATATCACTGTTTTATGGTTTATACTGGTGGTGTTAGGGATATATTTTGATAGGAGAGTGACCGCATAGTTAGTTTTTTATTTGTATTGTGAATTATTTAGTTGAGTAACTTAGAGAAAATGGCTCTGTTCAATGTTCAGAAGTTTTTAGCAACTCCTACCATCCAAGAGGTATCGAAATCCAACCTGACTAAGGCACAGTGGATTGCTTTAGCAGTGGCATGTGGGGGTAATGTGTCTAGTGGTATGATTAAGGCACAAATCAAATATATTGCAATCCAAGCACTGATGGACTCTGGTAAAATAGATGAAGAGTTAGGAGATGCACAGGAGTTGTTGAACGCAGCTGACGCAGAACTTACAGATAAAAAGCAGGAAAAGAAAGAGAAAAGTGATGCAGAAGCAGAGCTTAGACGTATAGAAGCAGAAGAAAATTTGATTAAGCTGAAGATGCAGGCTGAAAGAGAGAAAATGCAGGCAGAAAAAGAAAGAGAAGAGAGAGAAAAGAGAAAAAAAAGAAAGAGAAGAAGAAAAAGCAGCAGAAGAAGAAAGAGAAAGAGCAAAAGAGGAAAGAGAAAGAGCAAGAGAGGTAAAGAAAGAGCAAAGGAACAAGAAGATTATGAAAGAGGAATGAAATTGATAGAAGCCCGCTCCAAGTTACCTGTAACACCGTCTAACCCTACTCAAGGTGATTCAGACCCTGTATTTGATGTAGTAAGAGTGCAGAAGTTAATTCCAAAGTTTACAGAAGAAGCTCCAGATGAGTTTTTTGATCACTTTGAAAAAGTGGCTACAGGTATGGGATGGGCAGAGGATAAATGGTCGGTCTTGTTACAGAGTGTTCTCATTGGTAAAGGAAGAAGTGCCTATTTAGGCTTATCAGCTGATCAGTGTAAAGAGTACAAGGTACTCAAACACAATGTGCTACAAGTTTACCAGATGACCCCTGAATAATATAATGAAAGATTCAGATCTTTGAGAAAGGATGACAATATAACATTCTTGGATTATGCCTACAAAGTAAGATGTTTTAAACAATGGTTGGATGCTGCTAAAGTTAAATCTATGGACGAACTTGAGGAGTTAGTAGTCCTAGAACAATATCTTAGAGGAATTCCTGAACACAAAATAGCCTATTTAAGAGAGAGAGAGATTAAGAAACTTGACAAAGCTGCTACATTGAGTGAAGATTATAATATCATATGTAGCAAAAGAAATTATAATGTCAAGTACCAGAACCAACAACGCACAAGTTTCAGGTCTCATCCAAATTTCAGGAACATTACTACTGGAAATCCTTCTAGTGGCTATGCCAATACAAAGCCAGGTAACACCCCTCGGCAATTGAATGTTAAATCCTCATCATCCAGTCTGTTTTCAAGACAGATACAGAAGACTAATGTTGTCTGCTACAAGTGTGGAAGAGTAGGACACTACAGTCGAGATTGTTATCAGACACAACAGCAGACCAAACCAGTTGGTCAAGTGGTTAAAGGTAACCAGGTGAAGCAAACTATGAAGAGCAGTGTGGGGAAGACTGAGACTAAACAAGCAGAGTGTTTAGCAATCAGTGGAAATGTAACTTCAAGCAGTGAGTGGCTGAGCAGCTTGGAGGCTTTTAAGCCATATATCTATGAAGGTACGCTGACAACTCAAGGAGGAAGTGTGCAGGTACCAGTCAAGGTATTACGTGATACGGGGAGTAACCACAATGTGGTAGTTTGTGGTGCTCACCCACAGTTGGAGAAGAATCTCACCGGAGAGTCAGTTACCTTAAAGGGTATAGGAGGAGAAGAGGAAACTCCTATATGCCGTTTGCATTTGTCCTGTGAATTGGTGACAGGAAATGTTGATTTTGCTGTAAAGGACTCACTAGCTGTTGAAGGTGTACATGTTTTGCTGGGTAATGAAGTTGGTGGTGTACCATTTGTTCCTTGTCCTATAGTGACAGACAAACCGTTAAGGGTTAGTCCTACGATAGATTTAGAGAAGAATAACCCCCACCTGTTTCCAAGTTGTGTAACTACCAGGAGTATGAAGAGAACTATGTTTGCAAGTGAAGATACTGAGGATTTACCTGTACCAGAAGGATCAAGTGACGGATCTTTAAGCTTAGAAGAACTGTTCCAGGAAAGTGAAGTTTCCCCTAGTGTTAGTAATGAAGAGATTTCCCAAGAAGAAGAGGATCCTGTTGTTATTAAAGAGACTGAGAGTAGTCAAAGTGTTCCTGAAGATAGTAGTGAAACTCAGAAGTTAAGTTACCTTATTTTAACCAGACCAGAGCTGATTAGTAAGGATTAGATTTAACGTGGCTAAGAACCAATTGGTTACCTAGCAATGGGACCTACAGTTTATTGTGGAATCCGAACCACTTTATAGCAAGAAATGAATTTCTATAACTAGAAATAAATTCCTCTTACTCTTCACTGGCCGGCCGGAGACTCAAACTCGGGCCTAGCAGAGTGCTAGCCGAGAACTCTACCGACTCGTCCAACGAGGAACTACAGAAGTAGAGTTAGCAGATATGGAGAGTTCAACCCTTGAAGTTGGTCAAGTGACCAGGGAGAAGCCAGTGAAACTGCAGAAGAGGGATACAACTTTGGCTGATCTGTTCTTCAGAGTTGTTGATCAAGAAGAGATGCAACAAACCTCCACCTGTTATTATCTAAAGGAAGGATTGCTAATGAGGAAGCATCGACCTGTAGATATACCAGGAAATGCTGAATGGGGTGAATATCATCAAAATTTGATTCCATATCCATTGAGGAAACAAGTTGTAGCAGTAGCACACGAGTCTGGACATGTGGAAATCAGGGAGACTGTTGAGAAGATTATGAAGTATTTTTTCTGGCCTGGACTTCACAAGGATGTTAGCAGACTTTGCAGAGAGTGTCACACATGCCAGATAACTGGAAAACCGAATGAAACCATTCAGAAAGCACCCCTACATCCCATAGAAGTTAGAGGAGAACCCTTTAGCAAGGTAATTATAGATGTGGTTGGGCCACTTCCGAAAACAAAGAAAGGAAATGAATATCTGTTAACATTAATGTGTCCAGTGACTAGGTATCCTGAGGTGATTCCTGTAAGAAGTATAAGTGCAAAGGTAATTGCTGAGAAGTTGGTGGAGTTTTTCTCCAAGTTTGGAATACCAGAAATTGGGCAAAGTGATAGAGGAACGAACTTTACTTCAAAATTATTCCAGGATGTGATGAACTTGTTAGGAGTAAAACAACAGTTATCAACTGCTTATCATCCAGAGACTCAAGGAGCCTTGGAAAGGTTCCACCAGACATTGAAAAGTATGTTAACTTGGTATTGTAATGAATCAGGAAGAGAATGGGATGCTGGTTTACCTTTAATGTTATTTGAAGTTAGGAATGCTTATCAAGAAAGTATGGGATGTTCACCAAATGAAATGATTTTTGGTCGAGACATTAGAGGTCCATTGAAGATTCTTGCAGAGAATTGGGAAGAAAATCAAGAGGAAATCCAAGGAGAATAGGTGAATAACTTGAGGAAAAGGTTAAGAGAAATTAGAAAATTCTCTTCCAAAAATTTGAAAATAAGTCAAGAGAAAATGAAAAGAAAATATGATGCTAAGACTAAACAAAGAAATTTTAGTATTGGACAGCAAGTTCTAGTGTTCTTACCAGTGAAAAGATTTCCCCTAACCAATAAGTTTCAAGGTCCTTATAGGATAATAGAGAAGTTAAGTGATCGAACTTATGTGACTGAAACACCAGGAAGAAGGAAACGACAGAGGAAGATACATGTGAATCTTTTGAAACCTTACTTCTCAGAGACTAAAACTGAAACAGTGTCAATAACACAGACAGCTTCATCTATAGAGGACAATGATGGCTATGAATTGGGAGCTGAAAACAAGATGAACAATTCTTCAATATTAGAAAATTTGGAAGAAGATGTAACACCTGAGTGTTGAGCAAAGTAGTGAATTAAGTGCAAAGTTTCCCTGAAATTTTTGCAGATGTACCTAGGCATACCAATCTGACAAAGCATGAGATAAAGATCAGAGAAGATGGAAAACCTTTTAAAATGAGAGTTTATCGCTTATCACCTTTTCATCGAGTTGTTTTGAAGAAAGAAGTTGAATATTTGTTGCAGCATGGATTAGCAGAACCCAGTTCAAGTCATTATAGTTCTCCTTGTGTGTTAGTGAAGAAACCAGCTGGCTCATTTAGAATGTGTACTGATTATAGGAAACTGAATTCCATCAGTGTGGCTGACAATTATCCCTTGCCTCTTATTGATCAATTACTTGATAATATTGGGCAAGCCAAATTTGTTTCCAAGATAGACTTGTTGAAAGGATATTATCAAATTCCCTTAGATGAGAATGCTAAGTTGCTGTCAGCTTTCATTACTCCTTTTGGACTGTATCAATACACTGTTTTGCTGTTTGGTTTGATGAGTGCACCTGCAACATTCCAGTGAGTGATTGGATCAACTACTAGGATCAATAGAAGGAGTGGGTGTATACCTTGATGACATTGTTATTCATTCTAATACATGGGAAGAACATCTGAAGATATTAAGGAAAGTGTTCAAGAAACTACGGGAAGCAGGACTAACAATCAACTTGCAAAAAAACTGAGTTTGGAAAGGCAACTGTACAGTATCTAGGATTTGAAGTTGGAAAAGACCTTCTTGCTCCTATTGATGCTAATGTAAGGCTACCCCTCCTGCTACGAGGAAACAGCTACAAAGATTTTTGGGCATGGCTAGATTTTATCGCCGATTCTGTCCAAATTTCTCAGCCGTAGTAGCTCCCTTAACGACTTAACCAGTCCTAAAAGAAAGTTTGTTTGGACTCTAGAATTTCAAAAATCATTTGAGAAGGTTAAAGCCATATTAACTTCAAGACCAGTGCATCAAGCTCCAGACTTCAATAAAAAGTTTGTGATACAAGTTGATGCATCCGACTGTGGAATTCGAGCTGTTCTACTTCAAGAAGATGACCACGAGAATCTTCCATCCACTATGTTTCATGTCTTCGAAGTTGAAAAAGCATCAGAAAACTTACTCAACAATCAAAAAAGAAACATTAGCATCAATCACAGCATTGAAAAAGTTTGAAATGTATGTGAACCCACCTAGGAATGAAAAAATTTTAGAGTTGTCGGATCACAACCCAATCTCGTTCATCAATAAGATGAAAAATAATAATATGAGACTGACCAGGTGGTCTTTATGCCAGCAACCATATAATGTAAGAGTTAAACACATTTCAGGAAAAGATAATGTCATAGCAGATTATTTATCCCGTTGTGAATCGTTGGATTCAAATCCAGGATAAGTAATCTTCTTGGGGGAGGAATTTCATGATGTTGCCATGTAATACATATATCCTCCTATAATTTTGACATATTTACTTTTTTATCATGTGTTATGTGTAATGATGATGATTGTTGAAGTGTCATATTTAGTTTGGCATCAGATCTCAAAAGAACTAATGATTAAATAACTTGATAGCGTAATTTAGAATTGATAATACAATTTTAATAGTAACGTAGTTTAGAATGAATAATATCTTTCCTGATAAAAGCGTAGTATATGAACGCGTGTGTGTCCAGCAAAGACTTGTTTCATTTCAATTGTCATCATTTGAGATAAGAAAGAACGCTTTGTTTTGGGTTGTGATGACAGGTTTGGATAACAAATGCCGATTCGTCCCATACGAGCTCAAGATGAGTGATTTCATGTTGTTACATGCATTGTTCGAGTCACGTACGCCACTTTGAGAGCAAAAATACGTGTCTTCATCAGTTACACCATGTTTTGTGGGATTGCATTCAAAACGTTTTGCTGGGATGATGTAACTTTCCTTCTAGAGGTTTCTCCATTGTATTTCGCACTCAAAATGCTTTAATGACGTCACCTCCGTGCTTCTAGAACTTCCCTTTTGTATCTTGTACCCAAAATGCTTTAATGACATCATGTAATTGTTTCATGTATTACTGGAATTCTAAATTGTGTTTCATTCTGATTTCTGAGACCAGATAGTTTGGTTCCCTCTCTCTCTCTCTCGTTCTTAGAAAGAGATTACTTTTAACATAGTTTTTTGTGGTAATGTATTAGCATTAACTTTTGAGATCTGAGTTTAGTAAAGTTATTATTTTGTAACAGCACCTGGTATAAAAGTGTGTTTTGTGGTAATGCAGCTGCAGCAAGTGATTTACAGAGTTTTTCACAAGTTTGTGTAAGGTAACATAAATTTTACTTATTAATACCATGGTATGATAAGTTAGGAAATTTTGAACAAGTGAAATTATTATTGATAAATCTTTTGTGTATTTTTGTGTTTTTCTATTTACAATCTCTTCATATTTTCACTTTTTTTATGTTTGTAATGTAACATTTACTTACTTAGCATTTTAAATATTTCTTGGTAATTTAACATTGCATACTTGATTTAATATTTCATTTATTAAGATTTTCTTTTCAAATCTTGAGTAGTTCTTGATAGTTTGAATTTTGCTTGATTGATTTAAATTCCTGATAAAGTTTTTGTGAATTAGTTTTGTTTCATAATTTAATTCAAGAATTAATAAAGTGTTGTGTTATTTTCAAGTAATAATAAATTTTTCAGATTGTGAATTCTAGTTATAAACTTTGAATTTGAAAATAAATCTTTGTATTTAATGTTTTTAGAAAAACAGTGTTTCATTTATTGACTGCCATTGAATAGGATTGATTGTGTGTGCATAAGGCAAAGTGATAAGCATGTTTTGTTCTTTTAGTTTTGCCCTAAGTGAATTAAAACCAGGGAAACAGTTAGAGTTGTTTGATGGAGTGATGCCCTTTTACTCTAGAATATTTCTAGTTTAATTTTTGATACCTCACACATATTCTGATAAACTTAGTTTGATTTTTTAAGTGATTGATAAATAAGTTTTTTCTTAAGGGATCACTGTTACCTTTAGAGTACTCAGTCGTAATAATTAATGTTATGAGAGTTCAGGTATCTGGCTGAAGTGAGGTATATTTTTGAATTTTGAGGTTAGTTTTGTAATAACCAGGTACTTGATACGCATCGTGACAATATATATATATATATATATATATATATATATATATATATATATATATATATATATATATATATATATATATATATATATATATATATATATATATATATATATATATATATATATATATATATATATATATATATATATATATATATATATATATATATATATATATATATATATATGTGTGTGTGTGTGTGTGTGTGTGTGTGTGTGTGTGTGTGTGTGTGTATTTCAAAGGATATGGAATGCTAGAAAAAAAATGTATATACAGAAAAGTGGAAGGTCCACTTTAGTAAACGAACAAATTTCTAAACGAATTGATACTTTTTCTTCATTATCAAAACTGCAAATTTTCTCCTTGTGGCAAAAGTTTTCAAAATAATACTAGAGTCGATCACAGTCCTCCAAAACATGCAGTTTTTTCCTTCTGTGCACTACATCTGTGCTTGTTCAGGCAATGTTTGCTGAAGGCATTCGCTGATGTTTTATCTCAGCTACATGCACCAGTTTCCGGAAACAAGCGGCCCTGCAGAAATGCCTCTGCAGTGAAAAACAAATCTTTTTCTCTGTGTAATCTTTTTTTAAATTATTAATTTCATCGAATACTTATACCTTTAATTAGTTTTCTAATCTTTTGATTATGTATCCCTTTCTATTGCTTTTACCGTTAAGGTGAAGGAGAGCTTTAATTCTTTTTTCACTTATTTTTCTACGCCCGTAAATTTACCACTTATAACATTTATTCCATGATGATCAGCTGTTCTCCCGACACCGGGTTCAGTGACCGTTTACTGATACCCTTCTTTCTTATTGTGAAACTGAAATACAAAATGCTTCATAATTCCTTTTTCAATATGTGTTCATTACTCGAATTAGTCCGCCATTAGATCTCAGTGTCATTGCGTTAATTAATTTGTTTTTCCATTAACTCGTTTTTCTTAACTTATGGATTTTTTCCACTAATAGTTTATTTGTCCTACATTTGGTAGTTTCCATTAATCCTCTTGTTCTTAATTTTCCGCCGTTCAGTTTTTTTTTTTTTTTTTTTTTTTGTCTTCCGCTTAAGTATTTGATATTAAATATTCTCATATTCTGTGGATCTTCTCTAATTAAAACAAAAAAACATACCAATAATAACGACAAAATGCCTTTATTTATAGATGACACTCATGAGAATTAAGGGTGTAATTTATTCTGATAATACATACCTATGTTGGCAATAATAATGACAAGAAATTTGAAAAGTCAGGATATTCTTCAATTCCACAAGATAATCTTCACCTCAGCATCAGAGGCGTAACAGAATAAATTGAAATGCAAAGTAAGATCATTGTTTGTGAGAAAGAGAAGTGGAAGGTCTTTGTTGATATCAAGATAAGACTGTTACAATTCCATCATTTACAATATAGTTCTCTGTGTTGTCCGACTGCAGTGTTCTCACATCAACAACCGAGATAGACGTCTGCACAAAAATATGCATGTACCTGCAAAAGTATATTTTTAGGGGATGCCAATTCCATATTCCTTTGCTTGAGCACTTATTTGTCGTAGAACTTATATTGTCTGTGCTTCATTATAATAATTCCGGTCATCCCTTTCTCCCATCGGCTAATAGTTTTTCGATTATTTTTTTTTCATGATTCTTCTTAAAAGAACGGTCATACGCTTAGTAAACTAACTAAACATTTTCTATTGAGATGTATTTTCTGTTATCTATGTGTATGTACGAAGCATACAAAACAAATACATAAGCAAAAACACACACATACACACCCACACATGCAAACACACACACACACACACACACACACACACACACACACACACACACACACACACATATATATATATATATATATATATATATATATATATATATATATATATATATATATATATATATATATATATATATATACTGTTATAAACAGCAGTCTTCTGCCATTTTTAATGTGATTATTTCCCAGCTCCCAGAACTTCTGGTGCCAGTTTGAATTCCAGCCTGCTTACAATGCAGGAGGACTCATTGCAACATCCACTCTTTGAGTCTTGTTCCAACCCTTATCCTTTGTTTGTATCCCAGTATGTCTCCCTGAGGAACTTTCATTTCCACAGGCACAGCTGAGCTATGCGACAACCCCACAAGATAACTCCGCCCACTCCCAGGTCAACAGTCATCTACGGCCAGGTACTAGAGGTAGTGCTTTCTCTTACTGCACTAGACTTCAGAAGGGAAGGACATGTCCTAAGTTCAATCCCTCACACCTTTTGGCCAATGGCCAACTCTCCACTAGCACATTCGGAGCCACCCCACAAGTGACCACATCCCAGGAACAACAGCGAGGACAAGCTTGCTAAAAGCAACATACGTAACAAAGCCAGGTTAGTGTTTGTTAAGTGAGAGTGCCTCAGTCCTCTATCCTTCCCTCTCTGAAAAATCCTTCCCTCTCAACAACTTTCTATCCCACTCTAGTCTCCCTCTTGTAACAGCGATCCATAAGGGAACATCATCCTAGCACCAAACCCTGGCAGAAAACCCCAAGGTGAAATATTTAATTTTTACATAAATTATTCATTATTGTAATTTAACCTCACATGCTCAGTGCTGCCATTTTGAATAACGCGTGACTCAAGACCGATAATGCGACCTTATCATACAATATCTCCAGCATTCTTTACAGAGAAACCTAATTAATTCAGTTAATGTGCTAGATACATTATTAATTCATGCATTTTTCTTACAGGAAATGTGCTACTTGTGCTGTGTTTCCACTTCATCCCTCAAAGCTCCAGTTACACTCACAACCTCTTCAAGCTAGTAAATTCAAATTGTACAAAGTACCTTTAAATTATAATTTGCAACTGTCTGAGATTGGTTAACACCATTTGTTACCATTCTTTTTTTCTACTTATCATTGTTAAATAAAGTATATTAATTATAGTAACTGCAAAATATTTGCAACCTTGGCTTTACTGTTAACAATATTTACACTCTTCACACATCAAGAGCGTAAGGGTGACCAATTGCCAGGATTTCAATGTAAAGGTTTAAAGGCAGTTTTACTTGGAATTTTAATGTAATGTGATTTTTCCCCTTATCTTTGGTGTTGAAAACGAACCACTTTAAAGTAATCAGTATCACTTGCAGAGCTGGAAGTGTCGAATTAATCTGCAGAGAAAGTTTAAAACTTTTTCGTTAGTATTTTCACACTTTTCTGTTAGGATATTTGCATGCTAATAGGACAAATGGTAATACAGGTAGAAATTCAAATTTCCTGTTAAAGTTCATATGCTTGTAAAATGCAAAAATTGCTGTGTTTCACATTTACTTTATATTCAGATTTGTGAAGATAGGTGTTAGCGTGAATTATTGAAATTTTCTGTAATGCGTTCATATGGTTATAGTAGCCCAACTCATTGTTATCGCTAGCATATACAATTAGTCTTTCATCACCTTCTCATTGTGTTTTATTGTATCAATGTGTTTCATATATAAATTTGTGGAGTTATGAAGAATCATACCCACGTGTACCACTTTGTTCCAACAGCTTGGTTCCTACGTGACCAGCCCCAAACATTTTGTTTACCCAGAGTCGCATGGCAAGCATGTATGTTAGCTATTGTTGATGTCCCGTTCTGCCTGAGATAGCATTTTCTATCATTTTTGTAAGCGACAGATTCAGATATTTTTGCTGATTGCTATTCAAGTTGTTTCGCGATTTCATTATTTTCACTGTAGCAGACATGCATGTTAGCTCTTTGTTTGGGAATTACCTCAAATGATTCGTGTTAATTCATTAAACTTTTGAGAGGATTGAATTTTCAGAACTTCTGTTTCATTAGTAGTTAACTTCTCGACACACCTAGACACATGGCACTCAGAGGTAAAATTCGGTTTGTAGCAACCTTAAGGGATCTGTCCGTGCATGCAACATTAATCTTTTGTGAGACGTTTCTTCCATGAGAGAAGACCTACATTCCTACAGAAAACAAGATTACCCTCTTGATAGCAAGCCCATTAATCATCTTATTCCCATGAACAAATAGCAGCACCACTTGCTTAATTTGCTCATCAGTAACAGTGTAGCCCTTACAGGTACACTCCAAAACAGTTTAGCCTCTCTTAGTTACATTCAATCTCAGTGTCACCTTCCACAGGGGTACTCTCACATAGTGTAACCTCCACAGGTGCACCCACAACAGTATAGCCTCCAGCAGCTGTACTTCCTGGTCGGTGTGTATTTTGACACCAACCCATCTGTGCATGTTCTGCACCAGCTAGAGTATCTTTTGCTTTCTGTGTAATTTCTTATATGGCCAGCAAACTCTTATCAGTTTGAGTGCAGTTCAGCATCACTCAGAATTCTAAAATTTCTCCTTTGTTCCCAAAGAAGTAATCGTAATACCTGTGGTAGGTCCAGTGCCTGTATTTTAGAACATCAGCAAAATGAGTGCCAACGAGGAGGACACCATCATAACAAGTGGAGAGCACCAAGGTTATGAGGGAGCAGAATTGCGAGCTCGTGTAGCAGCCACTAAGAAAGAATGTGACAAAAGAGACAGGGAGCTGAGGGAGGAGCAATGAGAGAGAGAAAGAGAGCTTCAGCATGAAAATGAGCAATGAGAATGAGAGAAAGAAAAGGAACGGTGGGAGCATGAATACCAGATGGCTCAGCTTCAAGCACCAGCCAACGCTGTTCCTCCAAATGGATCAGTCTCCTCCGCCATGTCTACTGTCACACAGTTCATCCCCACTTGGGACAACATGGATCCCCTGAAGTGGCTAGGCGATGTGGAGTCTGCATTTAGGGAGTACAAAGTGATTGACTTTCAGAAGGCCCTACTCCTGGCACGATACATGGAAGGAAAAGGGAAGGACACCCCTATGGTCCTGAAAGAAGATCAACAAGGAAACTTCTCAGCAGTCAGAAGAGCTTTGACTGAGGCCTACAAGTTCTGCCTAGAATATTGGGGCCAGAATTGGCCCAGACATCCCAAGACTGCTGGCCAAACCATGGCCGACTGTGTCTACAAGAAGAGTAGAGAATTCAGCCTCTGACAAGAGGCCATGAAGAGCGGTTCACTTGAAAGCCTCCAGAATCACATCATGATCAAGGACTTCAGAAATTACGCTCCAGAGCAGCTAACCCTATACATCACCGAAAAGAACCCAACCAATTTCCATAAGTGCTGCCAGATGGCAGATGATTTTGAGCTCTGTTGGCATTACTTTGGGTCCTGTCGTGTAACTCCTTCTAAGGCCTCCGCACCATTGGTCAAGCCCAAGCACAACAAATCCCCTCAAATCATCTGCAACTATTGCAAGAGGACTGGTCACACAGAAGCAGAATGCAAAATGAAGAAGGCAGTGCATGTGGTTACCCCATCCGAGCTTAACCCTTTGGTTATGGCTCCTCACAGGGACTATAGCAATGCAACCTGTCAGACATCTGGCACCAAGGGACACACCAAGTTCTAGTCCAGGTGTCCCAGCAAATCCACAGCACACCCTTAGGCTTCATCCTCCATACTAATCACTGCTTTAACCGTGCCACAGGTAAGACCAGCCCTTGAGCGAATCACAGTCGCTTCCCCTGAAGGCTATGCTCCACCACAACAGGTTCAAGCTCTTGAGGACACCAGGAAGAGGTCTCCTTGATAGCATGGTACCAAGTCACTATCCAGTGGGTGGATAGTGTCAACAGGGAAATCCCTACATCCTACTGAGGTTCACCATGCCCTGCATGAACCAGCACTCCGTTTAGGTATGGTGAGTGCCAGTAGACAGGGCCGCAACCTCCTCCTAGACCAAGACCTCCTAAAGGGGCCGCAGCATGTGCCTGCCCAGTGCACAATTGCCACAACCCCTAACCAGAGAACCCTTCTGCTCAAATTGTTTCAGATGTTCCCTCATCTGAGTGGGTATCAGAGAACCCCATCATCCAGGCAGAAACAAACATTCCTGTGCCAGAAGTAGCACTCTCCCCATGAGATGCCCTTTCTGATTCCTGCTCACTTCTGGCCTCTGGCTCAAACAGCCATCCACCAGTGCCAGGAGGCACTGAAATCATATCAGAACCTGTTGATGTGGTCCATGACCAAGACAGAGTTTTTTTTACGGAGCCTATCAGCACACATGCAATCAGCCTTAGCACCTCCCCAGATTTGCAACCTGGGAATCCGTCTTGCCCCCCATTTCCTACAAAAAACCTTGGCAGCTCCCCAGATTTTCAACATGTGGATTTGTCCTGGTCTCCATTTCCAGTGCCAGTTTTGAATGAGGGGATCAGTTCCTCTCACAGAGACTGAAGGAGGAAGTATCCCACCAATTTCAGAAACAGATCCAACTGGTTTTGATGTGCCAGTCACCAAACATTTCTCTGAAGCAGAAGCCCTCTTCCAGTAACAAGTCAGCCTTGTCCCAAGTGAAGTTGCACCTCTAATGCCAGAGTCGATGCTACCAGCTTCACAAGTAACCTGACACCACGGAGCCTTCATCAAGGGAACTGTTGCCTATTGCAGTCGGTGCAATGACAGTGTCAGGTAGTGCAACCTTATTCCAGGCAAGTTTTCCAGCTAATTTCAGCCAGTGTCTGATCCAATCTTGGACCCTATGCAGCAAGTGGCAATGCTGAACACAGGTGTGACTGCAACTAGTGTAAAGGTAATGCCAGGGTTCCACTCACTGTCAGTTCTCACACTCCCTGGGATGCAATAAATTCTGTGGCACCCAAAATGGAAGACCTTGCTAATGTTTCTGTTGAACCTAAGATAAAGCTTGAACACGCAACCCATTGCGAAGGGGTTGTCATCTTAGCTCAGAAACTGCTACTCCAGCGCCTCCCACAAGAAGTAGCATGAGGCTCCTGGCGAATGGCCCAGACCTCCATGAATACAACTGGAAGGTTGAGTGCATCAAGCACCTCCAGAACTACAGCTGGAAGGTTGAGCACCTCCAGAATTACATCTGAAAGGTCAAGCACTTCAAGCACCTACAACAAGAGCAGATGTATTCTCCTGGCACTGGTGCCCAGTGCACAGTGCCATGTACATATAACCCATAGCCATTGGTAGTAAACTAATCTAGGTTGTATGGCCCCATTCATTTGTTTGTGTATCTATTGTAGTAGGCCGTGGCAGTTCCCCAGCTTCTCAACCCCTATGTATTTTATTTACCTCATGATTCATGCATGTATTTTATTCTTACCTTATTTTACAACACCATTTATGTGTTATTCTTTGCTACACTAGATTACTTTGTGTTGTTGCAAAACATCTATGCATGTTGTAATTTCAACGTTAGTGCCTCACTGGCAGAATCCTTGATGTAATCCTCATCAAGCTAAACGCAGCTTGGAGTCCAGTACATAGAGTTTAAACTTGAATTTAGACAGTCAAGTAAATACCTAGTGGTAGCGCAAGCTTATAAAATTCATAAAATTTCAAAATTACGTTGTTGTGGTGAAGGTTCAGAGAAGAAGGTGGCACTGCGTTAGTTGGCTCCATCCCTCACGTGCAGAGCTTCTGTCCCAGTCAAGGACGAAATCTCTGCTAAAATGGGGAGCTGTTATAAATAGCGGTCTTCCTCCAATTTTTATGTGATTTATTTTCCAATACCAAGAACTCCTGGGGACAGTTTGAATTTCAGCCTGCTTAAAATGCAGGAGGACACATTGCCACATCCACTCTTTGAGTCTCATCCAGCCCCTATCCTTTGCTTGTATCCCAGAATTTCTCCCTGAGGAATTTTCAGTTTCACAGACACAGCTGAGCATATATATATATATATATATATATATATATATATATATATATATATATATATATATATATATATATATATATAGACAATAGAGAGATAAATATATATATATATATATAGTATATATATATATATATATATATATATATATATATATATATATATATATATATATATATATATATATATATATATATATATATATATATATATATATAGATAGATAGATAGATAGATATATATATATAGATAGATTATATATATATATAAATATATATAGATATATATATATATATATATATATATATATATATATATTTGTTTTTACTATTTATATATAATATGATATATATATATATATATATATATATATATATATAATGTGTGTGTGTGTGTTTGTTTTTACTATTTATGAACCGTAACATATGGCTGAACATAAATGATGACAGGGGGTAACACAGCCAGCAACTCTTTTACACTCATCAAAAAACTTCTAATTAAGTTCCGTCATTAATTAGTTATATTTAACGAATTAATTTTTCTTTTTGGTGTAAATGATTCCTCATATTCAGTTTTGATGTCTATGATCAATAATGAATTTGTAATGATAAAAATGTGGTAATTATATCCTGAAGGGAATATTGCAAACTAATTATTTTATAGTGACCTAACAGAGATATCAAGAATCATGAAAGGAAAATGCAAGTCAAGTCAATTCCAATAAATTAAAACATTACATTTCGCCTATGCCTTATGGAAGATGTAAGATTAGGTAGACTATATTGGTAAAAGTCTTGCTAATGATGTTAGTTGAAAGTTTATGTCACTATTTGCTTAATGTTTCTGGTGTAAGTATCTTCCTACTTGATGAGATATCTGACGTCGCCTGCAGACCACCAATGGCCACACTTCCTTGTTTTTCTTGATTTCATGGGAGAGAACTTCAGTCTGAAAATAATCTTTTCGCAATAACTATGCTGGAATATCAAATTATTTCAAACGGCACAATTTTCGCTCGTACTTTCCTCTTCCACTATTTCCACATGACTGCAGACGAAAAGGACATGAACCTAATAACCGTTTTCTACGGGAAGCAGCTGTGGTGCCCCCAACTATCGGCTCAGAGCCCGCTCAGCAAACATTTAGCCTACCCAGAATGTCAAAAAAAAAAAAAAAAAAAAAAAGGCAACTACTCCACCAGGCGCGTTATCTTTTGAGTGGAGGGGCGCTACGTTTGCTTTCTTTTTTATCAGTTTCTGTATCTTCTTCCATACATTTAAACCCATATATGACTATTAACCCTTTAACCGTTTAGTACGTATATATACGTAGCCCACCAACGCTGCCTGAGCCGTTTAGTACGTATATATACGGGGAGCACATATTTTGACCGTGGTGTTTAATACGTATATAATTTAGGGTTTGTTTCCCGGGATCCCGGGATCCCGAACAGTTTTCAAGGTTTAATAATCCCGGGATATTTTTGCAAATCCCGGGAAATCCCGGGATAAAAATTGGGTATAAAAATAGGGACAAATTTGACTGCAGGTTGGTTGTGGACTTGTTGTGCTGTTTATATTTTTATATACAGTAAATACAGACAATTTCTGTCATTATCCTTATGATAATAATGATAGATGTCTATATTATGTCAATGTTTTGATATTTATATAAAATACTTTATATTTTCAGTGAATTGTATTTTCCCATCAACAGCATCTTGCTAAAATTGCTAAAATCTTGTAAAATTGCTAAAATCTTGTAAAATTTCAAGTTGCAACGCTTTTGCAAGATAAGGCCTGTCAAATAAATCCATGGAGGGAAGATAAAGCGTCTGTTTCAGTGTTTCCAGTTTAATGCAGTAACTAAATCTATTGGGGACAGGTGTATAAAACCGTGAGAAAATATTCATGTATAAGTTTGCAGATTTTTCAAGAGGAACATATTCCTTCTTCATCATATGGAAACGTAGTATTACTGTTTACCTAATACTTTATTTTGTATATTTGGGACGGTAATCACGCGAAGCAGTCCCAACAGAGTGTGTGTTTTGAACAAGTTTGCAGCAGGTTTTGAACAAGAAGTGTTTGTGATGAGTGACTGCAGCCCGTGTGGGGTACCGTCCACACTGTATCGTGTTATATAAGATCTTATTCTATGAGAAACTTCTTATTCATTTAGTTCATGTTACAAATAAAGAATGCATACGTTTGATTTTTCTTCAATTATTTTTACTACATTTTCTGTCATTAAGTACTCTTTTCATTTCACTGCGTATAAATGAAAACAAATGTATTTTTTTTTATCGATGATAATGAACTATAATTTACATTTTCATTCGCACTGGAATTTGGAAGCAGAACAAAAATAAAGTAGTAAACGAAGCATATTTTAGCTCTTGTTCTTATTCCTCTTACTTTGTTGACAAACAAAGTGTATGCTGTAATTAAACGTTAGGTGGAATTAATAAGACAGTCAATCTACAGTAATATTTCTGCATATCTAGTATTGCTATGCACATCAAAAACCTGAAAGGGAAACAAGGTATAATGTGTAATTTTAGACAAATGAAAATCTCCGGAATTCACGGGATCCCGGGATTAGGACTAATTTTATCCCGGAATCCCGGGACAGAGAAAAACCTCCAAAACGACAATCCCTAGTATATATACAATCAATTTTTCCTGCCTTCCTTTCAAGGTTAATCCACTAAAATAATGTTTTCTCTAGATCCCAGGAAGTCTTGTTGACCATATCCAAACAGAAACACTTTCCCCCGAACCCCTTTATATCATAATTTTCCTGGTTTTCTATATTTAATGCGGGAATTCGCCAGTCACTTGGCGACATCGCTACGTAGCGAGACAACTCTTTGCTAAGGTGGTTCATTCTCTTACACGGAATTTTGGTCTTTCGACGCATGGGGTAGAAGGGCTATAATCCTATCTAATCCAACTTAGTGTCGGTAATGAGTTACTTTTTCTCTGTTTTTCTTTTCCAGCTCTAGCGCAAATGAAAAACGATAAGTAATTGTAGCTTATTGACATTATTCCAACTGAAATATGAACAACGTACTCACTTGACTGTTTTATTATTTTAGGATATGTTCAAACCGAACTCCAGATGCGCTTCATTCTGAATGAAAGCTGTTTTGTTTATTTATTAAATTGTTAAAGTTGGCAATAATTGTAATTTATTTCATCAATCTGACTTCAGCATTTCATAAAAAATTACTCCAGAAGCTGTCTATATTATTTTATGTCGCTATACGACGCATAATATATATATATATATATATATATATATATATATATATATATATATGTTTTGTTTATTTATATATATATATTATTGTTATATATATATATATATATATATATATATATATATTATATATTATATATATATATTATATATATATATATATATATATATATATATAAAATATATATATATATATATATAATATATACAGTATATATATATATATATATATATATATATATATATATATATATATATATATATATATATATATATATATATATATATATATATATATATATATATATATATATATATATATATATATATATATATATATATATATATATATATATATATATATATATATATATATATATATAATTGTATATTACTATATGAATAAATTATATATATATATATATGAAGAAGATATATATATATGGAATTAATTGTCGTTACTTATGAATAAATTCAAACAGGTCACAGGGTTAGATCTAGAATGAACAAACCTTCAAACATGAAACAATACACAAAGTCCATAATCTAAATGAAAGTTACGTACAAAATTCTGGCACAAGAGACAATGTTGAAAATTCATCCGTCAGTGAGAATGATGAAAATGACAACAGAGGGCTAACAAGGTGAAGACAGTAAAGTGAGGCCTATATGTGATAATTGTGAACGGGTTGCCAGTAATTTCCGGGGCTAAGATTTCGTATTTGACAACAGTGGCAGTTTCATTACATCGATAATTTAAAATCTTTAAAACTAGACTAGATGATAAAATTTATCGGTATCACCATTTTCTTAATCAGATTATGTTTTAGTCGTAGAGAGAGAGAAAGAGAGAGAGGGATAACTGTTTTCTTTGTATTGTTCTTTACCCTCCTTTGAACACTGGATGTCATGTACTGTAATTCAAACCTAGCAATTTTGGCATTGATAATTCATAACGTTCGAGAATTCTATCAACTATAAAAAGAACAATTAGCATATGGATCAATGAACGGAGACATGATGTTATATGTTATCAAGGATTTACATTCCTCCCTCCTAGTTAGCCGCCATCTAGCTACTTTCTAGTGAAAATCCATTATCTAAATCAACTCATAATTGAGCCAATATGGCAGAACCAAGCTGTTTTTCACTTATATGGACCCAGAACACATGCCATCTTAGCCTTCAGGAAATGCTTGGGCCTACTACACAATAGATCTCCCTCCTTCAACACCCCTGCTACCAGCACACACCTAGATTTCCCCCCTTTTGGGGTAATGTTTTCAAAGTAGGCTCAGGGAGGAAATAGACCTTAGGGCGTAAACCACTCCGGGAGGGAGCTAACACCTTAAACCTTAGGCTCATTATTCTTAAGACCTCTATTCCTTTGATCTTTTACTGGCAAGGAATTCACTTTCAGGTAAAGCCTATCGCTCTGACGTCACCGCTCGAGAAAGAAAGCAATCAAACTCTGTCCAGCCACTGGTCCGGCCACATCCTTGTCTCAGGTGACGGCTCAACTTCACGATCGTAACCCCGAGATGTGATATTTTGGAGCTCAAATATTCGTCTGAAATAGGTAAGCCGAGAGTGAATTTGGTGCCACTCACCTCCTGTTTCTCTTCAATAACTTCCTTCCATTTCTCTCATTTAACTTCAAGCTTAAACCCTTCCTCTCCCAAGCTTCCCCCTTTGTGTGACAGTGAGCACCTGTTCCCTGTTTCAAAAGCTCAATCCACTAAGATTCCAAGACTGTGATTAAGTGCTTTCTCATATTTATAACCTGGGCTACGTAATGTTTAGAATTTAAGAACGTGCATTTATGTAATACTTTTATACGGGAGATTTCCTTTCTCTTTCATGTGGTATTAACTCTTGACCCCTCTTCCAGGAGCCATCTTATCCCGTCCAGTTCGCAAATCTATGCCCCACTAGTTCTGACTGCCATCCAAATTTTGCAACCATTCCTGGTCGCAGCCTGATTGCAAGACTCCGTTGCTTGCCCCCACAGAAATCATCTTAATTAACTGATTGCCATTACCCTGGAATTCACCCCCTCCAATTTACTATTGTCTGTGAATGAACTTTTTACATAACAAAGTCAGTTGTTATCACGGGGTTGTTGTATCTGCGGCCCTTCATATTTATATTGCTTATTTGCAAATTACTGCATTATGGATCTACTGTATGTAATTTATGTGCCTGTAAATTGGTAACATGTTACATTTTTTTTTTCTCTTGCATATTTGCCCCAGTCTCTGTAAATAGACCCCTTTTAATTGTAAAAGAATTCTAATTCCAAATGGCAACCTTCATTATTTACGTAAATCCAGGAAGATTCTAAGGTGAGTTTCAGTAGTCCCTTTGTTCATAAACTTGGACGCCCCTTGGTACAAAGGCAGTCAATTATACTAAATTGTTCCAATTCTCTCCTCAGCCAAGGACCCAGTTTATAATATATATATATATATATATATATATATATATATATATATATATATATATATATATATATATATATATATATATATATATATATATATATATATATATATATGTATGTGTGTGTGTGTGTGTGTGTGTGTGTGTGTGTGTGTATGTGTGTGTGAGTGTATATAGATTTATAGTGTACATAGAAACTGTACACACAATATGGGTGTCATTAGCTACGTTTCCAAACTTTTTCCTGACTTATAATCCGACTACAGTTAATCTGCATTCCTCAGTTTGGGGTTCTTTAATCCGGTCATAAAATCGTAATTAAACCTCCCTCGGGCTGTCCAGAAGAAAGAGGCCATTCCGGGACAAGGCCGAGGCCGAGTTAATTTACAAATCTGCCATCACTGGAAGTCAATAATAGTATTTTTTTTTATTTCCGGTTGTAGCATTTCTTTTCATCAGTGAGTCTGGCCTAGATATTGAGCATTAGCATAATTTATTTAGCTGATTAGAAACTAGATCATCCTCACCCTACTTTTGATCAAAGCAGTTTAATGTATGATTTTAATTCTTCAGATTTCAATTCATTTTACGTTTTCAAGGTTAGTTACGCAGAACAAGTGGCAAGCTGTTTACTGTTTCGGACCTAGTATGGAAAGGTGTGGCAACGTGTCTGCAATATCTACGCGATATCCAAACTTAGGTCAAGGTTTTATGAATCAAATCTGGGAAAAGTGGCAACGTCTAAAACGTACTACATGTTCGTGGTCATTTTGGTTTGACTGTCATATTGATAGCTGGCGAATATAGAAATTTGTAAGGTAGCAACGTTGGTGGTATTGACTGAAATGACCGGTTGTTGTTTACAGCTCTAGTTGCCTCCCACCCGCGGCGAATTTGATGGGCTTGATATTAGGGCCTGGAATTATAACAAGTCCTTTTGAAAGATTCTAGTTCCTCCTTTCATTGATGATGGTCACTTCGGAATTCCATTGTCGGGGGTCAAAATTCATGGAGAAAGTAAAAGTCGTTTAACTTGCCTGTACAAAAGGGAGATCACTAAATCCACCATCGTCCATGAAGCAAGGAATTGGAATCGGTCAAAAGGACTGGGGATAATTTGAGTCATCATTCTCATACTAATGTTCGAGTGGTTCCACCCACCAAACTCGATGCAGGTGGAAGGAAGGAAAGGAGATATGAAAACAATAACTGATCATTACCTTCCAAGGATACCTGAATATGCCTTTGATATATATATATATATATATATATATATATATATATATATATATATATATATATATATATATATATATATATATATATATATATATATATATATATATATATATATATATATATATATGACTTAGAAATTCAGTTCCTCGTTGGACGAGTCAGTAGAGTTCTCGGCTAGCACGCTGCTAGGCCCGAGTTCGAGTCTCTGGCCAGCCGGTGAAGTATTAGAGGAATTTATTTCTGGTGGTAAGAAATTAATTTCTTATATATAATGTGGTTCGGATTCCACAATAAGCTATAGGTTCCGTTGCTAGGTAACCAGTGGTTCTTAGCCACGTAAAATAAGTATAATCCTTCTGGCCAGCCCTAGGGATAGCTGTTAATCAGCTCAGTGGTCTGGTTAAACTAATGTATACTTAATGTGGTTCCGGATCCACAATTTAACTAGTAAATTCCATACAATCCCTTTATTTTTATTTAGTAAACAGACATGCATCGTGGATGATGTAGACATGCATGGATGATTCATAACAGGAACCTAGGTTTAGCCCAAAGATTGGATTATACAGACTACCAAATACAAGATCTTTTGGAAACAGCTCGAATATATACCATTATGTGGCCTGTCAATTAAAAATCTGATGATTATTCGAATGACTAATTGTTGCAACCTGTTATTTATAAATTCT
>NC_089742.1:7408196-7420696 GCF_040412425.1 Macrobrachium rosenbergii
CCCTTCCCAGTTGATAGCATGATTGTTCTCACTAACATGTACAAATATACCACTGTTCCTTGTGCATATCTCACACATTTCTTATGTTGTTCAATTCTTTTTCCAGTGCTTTCCAGTTTGGCCAATATAAAAGTTGTCACAAGACTTACACGGAATTTTATATACACACCCTTTAATATTGTCTGGGAGTTCTTGATAAGTACATTTTTCATTGTTGTATTGTTCTTAAATGCGACATTAACACAAAATTCTTAAGAAGATGAGGATATCTTTCATACTATTATAAGGCAGAACAAGCAAATTTTTTGTGTTGTAAGGTTCTTTCTGGTTTTGATACATAGTCTTTTTGCCTTCAAATGCACTGTTTAATACACTATCAGGATATTTCAATTTTTGCCTGCATTCCTAATCTTATCTATTTCATCATCAATATATTCAGGGCTACATACCCGTAATGCTCTTAAAAACATAGATGAAAACACTGACTTTTTAACCTTATTGCTTTGTCCAGAATAGAAATGCACATAGGAAGAGAAATATTAGTGGGTTTTCTATACACACTATATTTAAACCCACTACTATTTCTTCGTATGAGGACATCCAGAAACGGTAAGCACCCATCATTTTCCATTTCCATCGTGAATTTAATTGATGGTACTAATTGATTTAACTTAGCAAAAAAGTTTTTTACATCTTGGTTCCCTGGCCATACACAAATTATGTCGTCAACATACCTAAACCATGTTACATTACGTGGGATTATGTTGTTTAATATCTTCTTTTCAAAAAATTCCATATATAAGTTACTTAACACTGGGGATAGAGGTTTCCCATTGCCATACCAAAATTTTGTGAGTAAAATTTACCATTAAATTCAAATTTACAATCTTTTACACATAATTTAATCAGTTCAATTAAAGTACTTTTAGAAAATGGGATATCCAGCTGTGTGTTCTCTAACAATTCAGATAAAACGCCATCAGATCATCTATTGGCACCTTTGTGAATAGTGATACAACATCAAAACTTACAAGCCTGGATTCACTATTAATCTCTGCACTATTTAGTTTATTTATCAGGTCCACATTATTCTTGATATTTGCATTTGAGATGGTACCTACTAATGGGTTGAGAATATCTACTAAGTACTTAGCTAGCTTGAATATGATCTTTTGGAACCAACTGAACTGATAATTGGCCTGGCAGGAAAGTTTGCTTTGTGAGTTTTTATTGTACCATACATGTATGGTAGTGATGGAGAGGTCACACACAACTTCTTTATAAGGCTTTCGTTACCTTTTTAACAGGTTTTCACTTTCTTATTGAAACCACTATTCATTGTCTATCGGGTTCTTATTTAATTCTTTATATGTGTTATCATCACCTAAAAGATTTTGCATTTTTCTATATATTCACTGTTATTTAAAATTACAAGGGCGCCTGATTTATCTGCTTTTGTCATGTATATTTTTATCTTTTTCAGTTCATTAATAACAACCATAAATCTTTTGGGGACGTTTGTGGTGTCTGATTTTTTCATACTTCCATAAATCACTCCCTTAACCATGTTCACTTCTTCATTCGTTAAATCACTATATTTTCCAAATTACACAGTCCTTTAGTTATTTCCACACTGTTCCTTCCGCCAGGAGATAAAGCAAAGTTTAAACCGTAGCCTAAGGCACTAGTTACATTTCTATCCAGCTGTTTGTTTGATAAGTTGACGACACATTCATGATTGGCGTTGTTGGTCCAGGGCTTCTTTCAATCAACAGTTTCATTTTATTATCGTGTTTCGTTTCAGTTTCCGATACTTGATTCCTCATCTTCACATGACAATATTCACGGAGGGAATCTCTCAATCTGGTGGTATTGAGGGCTTCAAAATGTCGTCTTTTCCTCGTGAGATCTTCAAAATTCTTTTTGGTTTCAATGTTTTGATGTTGATATGTTTTCCAATATGGCGTTGTATTTCACCGAAGGGTTGGTCTTCTAATTTCAGCAAAGGAATTGGTTATGAACGATCTTGGTATCACTTGTTCATCCCGACATTCACGTAAAACCGCAGGTGTTCCTTGTTAGTATGAGCTTGAGTGGGGCGTCGGCAAATTCTCTGACGGCATATTCCAAGATCAAAAGAACACAGAAAGATCGGAAGGAAGCGCGTGGTATCCATTGATGATTATTATCACTTTTGTACGTGATTCATTTATCACACATTACCACAGGTGAAAAATAAGAAAGCAGGGTGTGTAGGTCTGACCGGTTTCGACTTTATTTCAAGCCATTGACGAAGGACTGATACAGAGTGAGAAGTCACAAATATATAGGCAATGGGAAAGAACAGTACTGACTAAACATACACAGCCGTTAAAGGCTCCTATCCCCACTCAGGCCGGTGTCGAGTAGGGGTATTTTAAAACTCATTTGGCTAAAAATCGACACCGGCCTGAGTGGGGATTGGAGCCTAACGGTTGTGTATGTTCGTTAGGTACTGTTCTTCAAAACATATATATTTGTGACTTCTCACACTCTGTATCAGTCCTTCGTCAATGGCTTGGAAATAAAGTCGAAACCGGTCAGGACCTACACCACGTTTCTTATTTTCACCTGTGGTAATGTGTGATAAATGAATCACGTACAAAAGTGATAATAATCATCAATGGATACCACGCGCTCCTTCCGATCTTTCTGTGTTCTTTTCCCCCATCTTGGAATATGCCGTCAGAGAATTTGCCGACAGGCCCTCACTCAAGCTCATACCAACAAGGAACACCTGCGGTTTAACGTGAATGTCGGGATGAACAAGTGATACCAAGATCGTTCATAACCAATTCCTTGCTGAAATTAGAAGACCAACCCTTCGGTGAAATACAACGTGCCATATTGGAAAAACATATCAACATCAAAACATTGGAAACCAAAAGAATTTTGAAGATCTCACGAGAAAAAGACGACATTTGAAGCCTCAATACCACCAGATTGGACAAGATTCCTCCGTGAATATTGTCATGTGAAGATGAGGAATCAAGTTATCGGAAACTGAAACGGAAACACGATAATAAAATGAAACTGTTGATTGAAAGAAGCCCTTGGACAAACAACAACGCCAATCATGAATGTGTCAACTTATCAAACAAACAGCTGGATAGAAATGTAACTAGTGCCTTAGGCTACGGTTTAAACTTTGCTTTATCTCCTGGCGGAAGGAACAGTGTGGAAATAACTCAAAGGACTGTGTAATTTGGAAAAATATAGTGATTTAACGAATGAAGAAGTGAACATGGTTAAGGGAGTGATTTATGGAAGTATGAAAAATCAGACACCACAAACGTCCCCAAAAGATTTATGGTTGCTATTAATGAACTGAAAAAGATAAAATATACACATGACAAAAGCAGATAAATCAGGCGCCTTTGTAATTTTTAAATAACAGTGAATATATAGAAAAAATGCAAAATCTTTTAGGTGATGATAACACATATAAAAGAATTAAATAAGAACCCGATAGACAATGTGAATCAGTGGTTTCAATAAGAAAGTGAAAACCTGTTTTTTAAGAAAGCCTTATAAAGAAGTTGTGTGTTGACCTCTCCATCACTACCATACATGTATGGTACAATAAAACTCACAAAGCAAACTTTCCTGCCAGGCCAATTATCAGTTCAGTTGGTTCCGCATCATACAAATAAATGGAAGTACTTAGTAGATATTCTCAACCCATTAGTAGGAACAGACCATCTCAAATGCAAATATCAAGAATAATGTGGACTGATAAATAAACTAAATAGTGTAGAGATTAATAGTGAATCCAGGAATGTAAGTTTTGATGTTGTATCACTATTCACAAAGGTGCCAATAGATGATCTGATGGCGTTTTTATCTGAATTGTTAGAGAAACACAGCTGGATATCCCATTTTCTAAAAGTACTTTAATTGAACTGGATTAAATTATGTGTAAAAGATTGTAAATTTGAATTTAATGGTAAATTTTACTCACAAAATTTTGGTATGGCAATGGGAAACCCTCTATCCCCAGTGTTAAGTAACTTATATATAAATAGTTTTTTAAAAGAAGATATTAAACAACATAATCCCACGTAATGTAACATGGTTTAGGTATGTTGACGACATAATTTGTGTATGGCCAGGGAACCAAGATGTAAAAACTTTTTGCTAAGTCAAATCAATTAGTACCATCAATTAAATTCAAACGATGGAAATGGAAATGATGGGTAAACCGTTTCTGGATGTCCTCATACGAAGAAATAGTAGTGGGTTTAAATATAGTGTGTATAGAAAACCCACTAATATTTCTTCCTATGTGCATTTCTATTCTGGACAAAGCAAAGGTTAAAAAGTCAGTGTTTTCATCTATGTTTTTAAGAGCATTACGGGTATGTAGCCCTGAATATATTGATGATGAAATAGATAAGATTAGAATGCAGGCAAAAATTGAAATATCCTGATAGTGTATTAAACAGTGCATTTGAAGTGGCAAAGACTATGTATCAAAACCAGAAAGAACCTTACAACACAAAATTTTGCTTGTTCTGCCTTTATAATAATAGTATGAAAGATATCCCTCATCTTCTTAAGAATTTTGGTGTTAATGTCGCATTTAAGAACAATACAACAATGAAAAATGTACTTATCAAGAACTCCCCAGACAATATTAAAGGGTGTGTATATAAAATTCTTTGTGTAAGTCTTGTGACAATGTTTTTATATTGGCCAAACCAGGAAAGCACTGGAAAAAGAATTGAACAACATAAGAAATGTGTGAGATATGCACAAGGGAACAGTGGTATATTTGTACATGTTAGTGAGAACAATCATGCTATCAACTGGGAAGGGCAAAAGGATTGTATATTCTAATAATGCACTGAAAGGAACATCATTGAATCTAGCTTCATAAAAGAAAGTTACAACCATAATATGAATATCAGTTTGGGATGTATAAACTTGATCCTTTAATATCAAAAGAAATTTGTAAATTTTTAAAAACTTTTAAGGTAGGCAGTAGAGATATATGAAAAATAGGATTATCATATTTAAAAAACACAGTACGATTGGGTAGTAATGTTAATGAGTTTTCCAAACTCCGCCTCCATGACACCTGTCAGGTGTGGATCTGAGGTGGGGTATGGTCTGTTTATCAGCAATGTCCCCTGAGAGTCTATTGTGATTTTTAGCCAAATGAGTTTTAAAGGCCACCCTACCTCGACACCGGCCTGAGTGGGGATATGGAGCCTCTAACGGTTGTGTATGTTCGTCAGTACTGTTCTTTGTATATATATTTGTGACTTCTCACACTCTGTATCAGTCCTTCGTCAATGGCTTGGAAATAAAGTCGAAATGGTCAAGGACCTACACCCTGTTTCTTATTTTTCACCTGCAGTAATGTGTCATATATATATATATATATATATATATGACACAGGAACAGGGAAATACTCAGGAAGCATATCCAGAGGAAGACGGACGAAAACCACATAATTATCACTAGGCTGTCTTATTTATTTTAAAACCAACGTTTCGTAATTTTGTACTGAATTACATCTTCAGGGCTGTGCACAAGAAAAGATAAAAGCATAAAAACAGTTTATGGTACAGTCTTAGAATACTCTTAAAATGTTACAGTAAAAATGAAATAAATAAGAAAAAAAAAAACACAACCAACCTAGAGGTGAAAAACAGTAAGGAACTAAATGGAAGAAGCCACCACAGTAAGGAGTTAAGCTAAATACAATTGACCAGCGGATGTATGAGTATTTAATGATGGTAGAGTTGTTTTATAAATAACGACTCTAAGATTGTTAAGTCTTGAGGGTTGGCAGTATGACCGATGACGCTTAAATCTTTGTTCTCAATGTAGGTTTACATTGTTTTGAATGGTTCCTGATGTTGGAGTTAATTCCCCGATGTGAATGCGCACCTTAAGAAGCCTACTGGTGGATCCCACGTAAATCCCTGAAATACATTTAGGGCAAGTATACGAGTATTTATAGATGACACCAGAGGACATATAAGGACACAGTTGATCCTTTACCTTAAACAAAGAACCAATACTCAGAGGATTTCAGGGAATTAATTTGGCTGATATGGCTGGGAAATGTTCATGGATAATTTTCGTAAATCTTTTTTGAAAGGTTAAGTCACTCATATATGGAAAAGTTGCAAAGAAATTAATTTTTTGTACTGTTAGGACTTCAGGTCTTTTAGAGAAATGCTTATTTAGTAACTGATTTAACTTTCTATATACTAGCCTGGGGAAAACAGTTACCTCTAAAGAAGTTAACTAGAGATAAAATCTCATTATGAAAGGCATTCCAGTTAGATGTGAGGACCAGTGCTCTATTAAGAAGGGTAAAAATGGAATTAATCTTGAAATCAAAATAACAGCTGCTATAAAAATTAGATCCGAGTCCTGTAAAAGTTTTCTTTTTAAACATCGTGGTGTTAAAAGAACTGTCTTGTCTATAAACTTGAACGTCCAGGAATGACAGGCAGTTGTTCTCTTTTTCTATAGTAAATTTCATATTCGGGTGTAAAGTATTCACGTAGTCGAGGAAGAGATCAGCCTCGTATTCACCCTTGAAGAGAACGAACGTATCATCGACATACCTAGAATAAAAAAGAGAATGAAATCTTAGAGGGCAATCGTCGAGCATGCGCTCCTCCGGGGAGCACATGAAGATCACAGCGAATGTAGGGCCAAGGGGAGAACCCATGGCCATGCCATCTACTTGTTTAAATAGTTTTCCGTTAAAAACAAAGGCAGTTTCCAGCACTGCCAGTTCAAGGAGGGTCTTAAAAAGCGTGCGGTTAAAATTATTAAAAGTGGACTCCGGATCAGGGAACAACTTGTTAACAATCAGTTCAATGGTCTCACCAACTGGAATATTCGTAAACAGAGATTCGATATCAAGGCTGGTCATGAATAAATCGGAATCCTGTAATAAAATAGACTCTTTAAACTGAAGGGAATTATTGAGAGAGTAACTGTTCTTTGTTAATGGTTCAAGTATAGGAACGAGAAATTTGGCTAGTTTATAATTCGGTGTATTAAAAGAAGCTAAGATAGACCTGAGTGGGAGACCTGGTTTATGAATTTTTGGAAGGCCATATAAAGTCCCGTAAGAAGAACCTGTGGAGTACAGTTCCTGATATGTAGTTTCATTAATATTATTTTCCTTTCTCAAGGACCTAAAGAAACGGTTAATTTTGTCTTGTATTTTAAAAATATTAAGATAGTCAGGAGTGCCAATCAGTTCGAATTTGTTCCTTTCGTTTAAAATACCTTCCATCTTGGATAAGTAATCGTGTTTATTCAGGATAACTGTTCCTTTACCTTTGTCAGGCCGTGTGACAACGATGTCGTTGTTAGCGAGTCGTTTCAAGGTGTCGAAATCTTCTTTTCTGAAAAAAGTTGCCCATCGAGTCTTCAATTTCCTGAAAGTACTTTGGGATAATTCAAATAATCTCTCTTGCAGGCTCCCCAGGTCGGTATCAAAAGGAAGCGCTTTAAGTCGATGAAATATTGATTCAAGGGGTAAAAAGAATGTAGTATAATTAGGTTTATAATTTGGTAAGCAGAAGCTCAAACCCAGTGACAAAAGAAACTCTCTTTTAGATAAAATAACATCAGAATAGTTAAAAACAGTGGTTCGGTCATTATGAAATTTAGGGATGGTAATGCCAAGGTTAATGAGTTTCCTGTACATAAGACGTAAAATCCTGCAAAATATTATTAAAAAGTTTTTTTTTACATATCAGAGAGTCAATGAAAGTTAGCGAGTTAAAAAAGATCAGTACGGTAATTGTTTACTAATGTCTTAAGTCTCTCAATAGCCTTTTGTTTACAACTGATTTCTATATTAACCCTTTAACGCCAAAGCCCTATTTTCAAAAACGTATCCCGTATGCCGGCGGCCTCCGAGAGGTAGCGCCGAAGCGGAAAAAAAATTTTTTTAAAAAAATCACAGCGCGCTTAGTTTTCAAGATTAAGAGTTCATTTTTGGCGCCTTTTTTTCTCATTGCCTGAAGTTTAGTATGCAATCAACAGAAATGAAAAAGAAATCATTATCATATATAAATATTAGAATATATGACAGCAAAAAAAAAACTCGTATATAATTGTATACAAATCACGCTGTAAGGAAAACGGTTAAAGCTAATGAGTTAATTTTTTTATTTGTATTTTACACTAAATTGCGATGATTTTGGTATATAACAGATTGTAAAACGATTAAAGCAACACAGAGAAAATATTATCACAAAATGATGCATGAATTCGTAACGCGCGGACGTAAAAATATTTTTTTTTTTAAATTCACCAAAAACCAAAATATTGTGCTAGAGACTTTCCAGTTGTGCCAAAATTAAGGATATTGATTGAATATTACTAGACTGTAAGTTTGTTAGCTTACAATTGCATTTTTGAACCATTTCGATCGAGTTAAAGTTGACCGAAGGTTGATTTTTTCTATTTATCGTTATTTCGATATAAATATTTAAAAACTGTGAAGAGCTAAAGGAATTATTTATTTTTTTTGTATTCTAAATGAAATTGCGCACATTTTGATGTATAACACTTTATGTAACGAATAATATGAAACGGCGAAAAAATTACGGCAAACTGACGCAAGAAATGACATGATTTTCAGCGGAGTCCGCGCGCGGAGCGGAAGAAATTATTTTAAAAAATTCACCAAAATCTAAATATTGTGCTAGAGACTTTTCGTTTGTTGAAAAATGAAGGTAAGTGATTGCTTGTTACTCGAATGTAATAATTATGGCTTACGAATGCGTTTTTCGATAATTTCGGTCGAGTCAAAGATGACCGAATGTTAAAATTTTGTCAGTTATCGTGATTTCGGCGAAAATATTAAAAAACTGTGAAGAGCTAAAGGAATTATTTTTTTTTTGTATTCTAAATGAAATTGCGCACATTTTGATGTATAAACTTTTATGTAACGAATAATATGAAAGGGCGAAAAAAATTACGGCAAAGCTGACGCAAGAAATGCCATGATTTTCAGCGGATTCAAGACGCGCGAGCGGAGGAAATTATTTTTTTTAAAATTCACAAAAATTCTAAATATTGTGCTAGAGACTTTTCGTTTGTTGCAAAATTAATTAAAATAATTTATTGTTACTCTAATGTAATAATTATGACTTACGGATGCGTTTTTCGATCATTTCGGTCGAGTCAAATTTGACCGAATGTTAAAATTTTTCAGTTATCGTGATTTCGGCGAAAACATTAAAAACTGTGAAGAGCTAAAGGAATGATTTACTTTTTTTGTATTCTAAATGAAATTGCGCACATTTTGATGTATAACACTTTATGTAACGAATAATATGAAACGGCGAAAAAATTACGGCAAGCAGACGCAAGAAATGCCATGATTTTCAGCAGAGTCCGCGCGCGCGGAGCGGAGGAAATTGTTTTTTTTAAAAATTCACCAAAAGTCTAAATATTGTGCTAGAGACTTTCCGTTTGTTGCAAAATGAAGGTAAGTGATTGATTGTTACTCTAATGTAATAATTATGGCTTACGGATGCGTTTTTCGATCATTTGGATCGAGTCAAAGTTGACCGAACGTTAAAATTTTGTCAGTTATCGTGATTTCGGCGAGAATATTAAAAAACTGTAAAGAGCTAAAGGAATTATTTATTTTTTGTTGTATTCTAAATGAAATCGCGCACATTTTGATGTATAAACTTTATGTAACAAAATGAAAGAAAAACTTTACGGCAACAAATAATATGAAAGGGCGAAAAAATTATTCGGCAAGCTGACGTTTGTTGCAAAAGAAATACCATGATTTTCAGCGAGATTTTTGCGCGCAAGGACCCGAAAATTAAATTTTAAATTTTTCAAAAATTCACCAAAAATTCTAAATATTGTGCTAGAGACTTTCCGTTTGTTGCAAAATGATATATAAAGGATTGAATATCACCAGAATATGAGATTTTTTGCTTACCCATAAGAGATATAATTAAAAGAAAATTATATATATATATATATATATATATATATATATATATATATATATATATATATATATATATATATATATATATATATATATATATATATATATATATATATATATATATATATATATATATATATATATATATATATATATATATATATATATATATATATATATATATATATATATATATATATATATATATATATATATATATATATATATATATATATATATATATATATATATATATATATATATATATATATATATATATATATATATATATATATATATATATATATATATATATATATATATATATATATATATATATATATATATATATATATATATATATATATATATATATATATATATATATATATATATATATATATATATATATATATATATATATATATATATATATATACATACATTCATACATAAACACATATAAATTATATTGTTTTTACTTTGTTAAGAAAACATAACTAAAAGGAATGGTTGTGAAAAAAACTTTGTTTTTTTGCATAAAACGAAATTATACAAAACAGCAATGAATACAGATATATAAAAAGTTGTAATAAATATAAAACTAAAAATAAATTCAATGCAGAATACTCACTCGTAAATATAAAACTAAAAATAAATTCAATGCAGAATACTCACTCATAAATATAAAACTAAAAAAATAAATAAATGCAGAATACTCACTCGTAATCCTGACTCTTCGTGCTGTTTCTTGTTTTCTCCCTCCTCCATTGAAGAGTCTTGCATTTTTTCCTCCCGACATGACGGGCACAAGCGGAGGAGGGAGACGCTCGCCCCATTGCTGGTGGCCGCCCTTCGGCGGCTCGCTGCGCCCTCTGGTGTCGCTCGGGCAGGTGCACTCCAATAAATAACCGCATTGTGGTACCTGCGGTTACACTCATCCAACCTGCAAAGTGCTGCCTTGCAGGTGCGACACACATACCGGCTGTCTCTCCTCTTGCCATTCATATGGCACACCCGGCACCGTTTCTGTCTGCCCCCTTCGATGAGCTCCAGTGTGTGATCTCCTGGCTGCAGCCGACACACAGGGTCGGCTACCCGATGGGACACTGGAATTCGAGGGGCGGCGGCATCTTCAGGGGCGGCGTCATCGTCAAGGTCGGCGGCAGCAGGGGCGGTGCCGGTAGGATGAGGAATTATGATGTCGGGGTATCTCACGACATCTGACCTTTCCTCTCAGGGCAGAGCTAGAGCTCAGGGCAGCGGGGCGCCGTTGGAAAGCCACTCCTCCGGATCGAAGTTGATGAGGGCATTCCCAGCCACCTCAAGAAACTGGATGTGGGTCAACCTCCAGCGTCGAATTATACCCACAGTAAATGATGTAGGCATTCTGGAGGGCCAACTGAAGGAGGTATTTGAGGAGCTTCTGTGTCCACCTCCTGGTTCTCCTGGCGAAAGGATAATACTGGATGAGTTGATCAAAGAGATCAACTCCTCCCATGTGCCTGTTGTAGTGTCCGATGACAGTAGGGCGCTGGACACGAAACTCCTCAAACGTAACTCGGCCCTGCCGGCGTGTCTTCTTCCGCTGGGTGATCTCCTCTTGGATGGGCTCATGACTCGTCGTAATCATGGGCACGAGTCGGACCCCCTTCCAACAGATGACGAAGACATCTCCCTTCCGCCGCCACTCTGTCTCTCCTCTTGCAAGATGTTGCGGGTGGCTAGCAAACCTCTTGAGGACATTCGGGGCCCCCACGCACCAACCGAGGGTACCACTGATGTGCACACCTGCTTTCATACAGTTCCTGGGCCAGGGATACCGAGTTATAATAATTATCCATAAACTGGTGGTATCCCTGGTTACGGAAACGATTCACAAGACCGAAGACATTGTCACGCAGCATGGAGAAGACCCCAGAATACACCAAGAAGTCCATGACGTATCCAGTGTTGGCTTCCGTAATAAAAAATAACTTTACACCATACTTCTTTGGCTTCTTCGGGTTGTACACTTTGATACTTAGACGCCCTTTGTATGGCATCACCCTCATCCAAAGAAAGGTTCTTGAAGGAACCACGAGAGTCTGGCACCGTTCACGAATGAACTCCAACACTGGGCGGACTAAGATGAGGCGGTCGGGGTTATTCCGGGTATAGCCCTTCGGTTGAAGGCGTTGAAATACCTGTCCAACGCCAGAAACTATCACGGGACATAATGCAGGCCACATTAGGCGATGCAAAAAAAAATTCCGCCTCCAATATTGCCTGACGTCGAGCAGCAGGCATCATCCCAAAGAATATGTGGAGCCCAAAAAGTGCGCCATGTCCGTGAGGTAACAGCCCTGCCAGCGGTGCGACAACGTCGTCCGCAATTCCTCACGGCAGTACGAGAGTAATCTACCGTCTCCGCAACCAGGAATTCAAGCAATTCCCGCGTCAGGAAAAGCTGAATGAACCCCAGTACCGTGAGAGGCACAGGGACGGTCAGTCCAG
>NC_089742.1:7425696-7428196 GCF_040412425.1 Macrobrachium rosenbergii
CAGGATGTGGGGCATTAGACTCCACGACGGCCTCATGACGCCCTCTTTGCAGGCACGCATGTAGCGCTGAATGGAACCAAGGACTTCCATCTTCAGAGTCACCCTCAGGTGATGTGACACCTCCATGCAGTTGTCCTTCACCTCTTCAAAAAATTTGCGGCAGTAGAAGACGCTGGGGTCACACGGAGGTGCATGGATGGAGGCCATCACATCCTCCTGGAGGGCCTGTGCCTTGGTGATGGCCACTTCAAAGAGCTTTGAAACTTGGGTTTTCCTGGTCTTGGTGTCTGATGCATCATCAACCGGAGACACCGAGGGAGTTGGTGTAGGGGCAGGAGCACACACAGCAGCAGCAGGCAGGTCCGGAGCTTGGGCATAGAGGGCGGCAGTGGCATGAGCAGACTGTAAAAATAGGAGGAACATATATGAGAAAATGGTATAAAATGTACTGTGAATGAATGGAAACTATGTAATAACGAAATAATCAGTGTGAGGTTTAGTGCTTGTTTTGATGGGACAACCATTTGTCAATTGTTCCTTTGGTGGGTTGTTGCCTCCTTACCTGTAAGTTTTTCTTTGTAGGAAAGTTGACATCTGTCGCATTGTCTCTGACAGCGGCATTCAGGTTCGTAGCAGCAACAAGTCAGTATCTTGGCATCAGAGTAGCAGGAAGTCGGTTTGGATGGGCGGCAGGTATTGCTTACCTGTTGGCTTCAACAGATGGTGAAAGATCTCCTTGTCTGTTGGTGTGACTTCATCCCTGATGACAGCTGAGAGTATTTCAATGACAGACCGTGGTCATCTAATGTGGGGATTGGTTCCCGTTTGGCAGCATATGGCTGTCTTGACGACTCGGCTGTGGTCACCTTGTGTGTGGATTTGTTCCTGTTTGGCAGCCAGTGGCTGTCTTGGTGGCACGACGAGTTCGTCTGTTTGACTTCGTCCTTGTGACTGACTGTCTCAACAACTCTTCTGAGGTTGTCTGTTTCTGTTTAGCCCGATTTAGGCCGTAGTGTATTTTTGAGACAAAGCTCTCTTATTTATGTGTGTAATTGTTTATGATAATAATTACAATTTTTGGACAACTTATTGGATACTATTATTGGAGTCATTTGTTTTGTTTTAATGGCTGTAACATAATTATTGAAGTATGTTGCTTATGTATTATTTATTATGCCATTTATGCATGAGTATTATGCTGCTTGTATTATTTATTGTTGCTTTTGTTGTATTGTTTATTATGCTGCCTGTGTGTTTATTTATTATGCTGCTTAAGTGTTTATTGATTTATTTGAGGTTTTATTTACTTGGGTTGTATATTGTACTGACTCGATTTTGCTTCATTTTCCTTTAAATGTTTATTGAATTGTTCATTTAAGTTTTACCCTATTGAACCTGACTCATTTGTATATAATGTAAATTACTGTAAATAGTAAATTAGTTTAAGGTCACTTTTTTGTTTTGTTCAGCTCCTTCCTCTTTTGTCTGCCTCAATTTCTGTCAGTCATTCCAGTCCCATTCCTTTTTGTATTTAAGCACCTGCTGAACCGACTGCGGTTCATTACATCAGTAATAATTAAGCATGGAAACACAATAAAATAAGACATACCATAGGAAGTCCCGACACCTTTGGCTTCCTCAGACGCACGATGTGGGGCTTCAGGAAGTGGAAAATGCTGAGGATCCACTTCTACCAGTCCATCAGCTGTCTATCCATCCCTTGGCCACTCTTCTCCGCCATGAGCCACCCAAAACGGCTCCTGAGGGACATATACCACGTCTTCAGTTCACGGCCACTCACAGGAGGAACAAGTGACTGGTCCTTTTCTTCAAATGCCCTCCAGACCTTCGCCTTGTCTTTGTAGGCTGTGAGGCCCTTGTTGTAGATGAATGAGGCCTCATTCTCCAGCCACTCACCAACAAGCCTCTCGTTCTCTTCCGAGAGGATGACTAAGGGGTTCTTCTTTTGGCCCTGAACTGTAGGGTTGCTCCTTCAGGAGTGCCATCGACGTCGTCATCCCCATTGTTCTCGGCGTCCTCGGTGGTGGCAGCGGGGTCACTCTCATACACAAGGGCAATCTCCTCCTCCTCCTCCTCCTCCTCCTCCTCCTCCTCCTCTAGGTCACTCTCTGTCGCGAGCTCATCGCCCTCAAGGTGCAGCACCACATCATCGCTGCTGCCTGAAGGGGCACCACCAGCAACTGTAGGCCCCTTGGTGTAGGGGCAACTCCAGCTACCAGAGCTCCTGGAGTGCTCAGGGCCATCTTCCTGGTCCTCTTCAACAAAGCTCCTTTAGGCATCTTGACTGAAAGTAGTGGATGACGGCGGAGGCTCTGACACAGAGAGCAGTACCAGGATGCTGAACATGACAGCACTGACCCACAAGCACGCCGCCTGCCCCTTTTATCCCAGGTCAAAGCGTTGCCAAATCTTTATAGATGCGAGTGGTTCGGAAGGGTTGCTGCGTCTACTCCCACGTCAAGCGGAGACCTACGCAGTG
>NC_089742.1:7433196-7448196 GCF_040412425.1 Macrobrachium rosenbergii
AAGTGTATAGTGGTACACTGGTTGACACTATAGCTGTAAAACTCAGTATGGGGTTCAGAGCTAGCTAATGGCAGAGATTTGTTATTAGTTTCCCAAATGCTGTTTAGCTATCCCCACTTCAAAGTTAAACAGCTGCACCTGAATTGACAGGATTGACGGGAATTAAATAGCATTGGATGAATGATCGGGATAGGGTAGGATTATGACATATCGCGGTCTAGTTGTATCCCATATCTGAAAGTGCATATATGTTATATAAAAGGATAAATCTCGGCCTTTAGAACAAAAGCAATGGCTCGATAATCTTGAATTCAACGTCTTTCCTGAAGGGGAGATAGAACGACTAACTGGAATTTTGTTGCTTGTGCCAAGAGGACACACGTGAAAGACTAGTTGATGTGTCTCGGTGCTGGCTGTGTTACCCTTGCGGGGAAAACATTCCTGAATTCTATAAGTTAAATGCAATGCCTATACCATTTCATCCCAAAAGGCTTGATGAAGGTGATGGAATTCTGCAAACTTTTGAAAATAACGAAAGTAACATATCATGAATCATGTATGCTGAAGTTCAAAACAACAAAACTAGAAAGGAAAAGGAAGTCATTGTATAAGACAAAAGAAGAAGATGATGCCCCATCAGCAAAATTCACACATAGTAGCCGGAAGGCAGATGAAGGAGATGCAGAAGAATCTAAGACTGAGAAAGAAGGAATATGCTTTATTTGTGACCAACCAACCAGCACCAACCAAAGATTTACGATTGGCCATGACATTGCCTTTACATGAAAAGCTGTAACGATATGCCACCAACCTTCTAGATGAGAAACTTCTGGCCAAGCTTAGTGTTGAAGATATTGTTTCTGAGGACCATATGTATCACCCATCTTGTCTGACAGGTGTGTGCAACAGGGAAAGGGCCTGGCTAAATTCCCAGGAAATTGGAGATGATATGTGCAATACAAACAAGAGGCATGTGCCCATGCTTTTGCTGAGCTTGAGATGTACATAAGAGACAAGCAGTTGACTACAGATGGGTGCTGCTGTTTTCAAATGGTAGAATTTTATGATTTGTACAAATGAAGACTGCATCAGCTAAATGTTGATGCTTCCTTTGCGCACCGAACATGGTTGAAAGAACAGATATTTGCCCGCATCCCAGAACTGGATGACTTTAAAAAGGGAAGAGAAATTTGGTTTGCCTACAAAAGGAAAATGGGAGAAGCCCTAGCCATGGCATGTGACTACAATGATGCACTAATCGTCGCCAAAGTAGCTTAGATATTGAGGAAACAGATGCTTGAACATGAGATAGAATTTGATTGAACCTTAACAGCAGACACTAAAAGAGAATCTGTGCCACCAAGTTTGTTGGAATTTGTAAGTGTGCCTCAAAAAGGTGGCGATATAAAATCCCAACTTAAATATGGAACATCATCTACTGATCTAGCTTTAGCACAACTTTTGCACTTCAACTATCGAAAGAATCCAGCATCTTCAACATTGTCCAGACATTCCAAGTCAAGAGAACCTCCGTTTCCAATATAGATTGGTCTCCTGGTCTTTGCAAAAACCAGGAAGCATCAATTAATTGATATATTCCATCACCATGGAATCAGCATCAGATATAATAGGGTTCTGGAATTGGCTAAAGGGTTAGGAGAAGCAGTCGTAACAAGGGCTGTGGAGGAAGTAGTTTGTCCCACTACACTAAGAAAAGGGCTCTTTACAACTTGTGCTGTTGACAATCTGGACCATAATCCAAGTGCCACAACTGCACAAACATCCTTCCATGGGACAGGCATATCTTTGTTTCAGCATCCGAGCACTGATGAAAAGGGCGAGGACAGAAACTTGGCCCAAATCATTCAAAGTGGAACAAAGTAAAAAAAAAAGTACCTTCTCTTTCTGAATATTACACAAATGTACCTCCTGCTCAGTTTAAACATGAGAATCCCCTCCCTTCATCCAGTGGAAGTGCAGGACACCAACAGGTTGTGCCTTTCAAAGCATCTTTCTCTTGAGTATGAGTGGCTTGAGGAAGTCAGTCTGTCGGACAGGAGTGAAAATGCTGTGTCCATATCTTTGGGCAGCACATCATGCTTCTCAGAAGCAACAGGCCCCACATGAAATAAGTTTGTCATCAATGTTTGGACAAAGTATGGATTAAATTTGGTAGAGGAAAAGACATGAGTTGGATACCTATCCATGAAATTGATTGCAGCAGCCATGGGACCAAAAGCCTCAGCCCTTCCCCTTTTTCATGCATTTAGCAGGTGTGACACGGTGTCTATCTTTCATGGAAAGGGGAAGAAGTCTGCAATGGCAAACATGGACTGTGTTTCAGCGTGTCACACCCACCTTCACCGAACTAAGTTCAACACCACCAGCAGTAGAAGATGAAGTCCTGCAAATTATTGAAGAGTTCGTGGTGCTAATGTACGACAGAAGCAGTTCGTATAAAAATGTAAATGAGGCTAGACTTGATCTCTTTAGCAAAGAGCTTATGATTGCATTTTCCCCTACAAGGACTGCTCTTGGAGAGCATTGCAAGAGAGCTGCCTTTCAAGCAGGGCACATTTGGTGCCAGTCTTTAGTATGTCGTCCAGTGTTGCCCAGTCCAAGACACTGGGGATGGCAACAGATTGATGGCACTTGGTTTCTGTATTGGATAGATTTGCCAATAGTAGGAAAATCTTGCCAAGAACTGAACAAGTGTGGCTGCAAAAAGGAATGCCATGGCAGGTGCAAGTGCTACAAATCTGGGCTTAGCTGCACAGCTCTGTGCAGCTGCACTTGCTAAAACTAATTGATACACAAAACATACTGGTTTCTCTCAGGAGATACATATCTTTTATCTTTGGCGGCCATTTTGGGAATATGGTGTTCATATGGTGGCTATATTGGAAAGATGGATTCACTTTATCTCTTCATGACAGTAAGAATGCCAAAATACAAATTCTCAATCATTAAATGGACAGTATGCAACTTTTATAGGCTTATGAAATGAAAATATTTGAAATATACAGCAAATTTGCCGCCATTTTGGAAAAGAGTCAGCCACCTTGGACAAATACTGAGGTGGCCGGAGGTTGATTTTGATTTATGGGGATGATAAAAGTTCTCATGCCAAATCTGTTGCTTGTATCACCATTTGCACTTTTTTTCCCATTATCCCGCTCCATTATTTGTACAGGCAGCTAAAACGACTTCCACTTTCCCCCTGGCTTTTGACTGTCGACAAGGGAATTCCGAATTGGCCATCAAAGAAACAAGGAACTGGAATCTTTCAAAAGGACTCGGTATAATTCTGGGCCCTATAATGTCAAGCCCACCAAATTCGTCGCGGGTGGGAGGTAACCAGAGCTGTAAACAGCAACCGATAATTTCAATCAAAGGATACCGACATTTCAAATACCACCTACGTTGCCACCTTACAAATTTCCACATTCGCCAGTTATCACTATTATAAAAATGTCCATTATCTAGCCCAGACTCACAGATGAAAGTAAATGTTCAATGCGAAAAAAAAACACGGTTATTGACTCAAGTGATGGCAGTTTGTAAATTACCTCGGCCTTGTCCCGGAATGATCTTTCTTCTGGACGTATGGGTGGGGGATAAGTAGGATTTTAGGCCCGTTTTAACTCGTAATTGAGGAATGCAGATTAACTTTAGTCAGAGAATAATTCAGGAAGACTTTGGCTACGTAGCTAATGACAGCCGCATGTTGCGTGTACAGTTTTTTTTATGTGCACTGTAAATCTATACATAAATACACACACACACACACACACACACACACACACACACACATATATATATAAATATACATATATATATATATATATATATATATGTATATATATATATATATATATATATATATATTTGTGTGTTGTCTCCGTTCATTGATCCGTATGCCAATTGTAGTTTTTATAGCGTTGTCAGAATTCTCTAACATTTGAATTATTAATGCTAAAATTTTTATATTTGCATTACTGTACACGACTTCCAGTGTTCAAAAGAAGATAAAGAACAATACAAAGAAAGCAGTTATCTCTCTCTCTCTCTCTCTCTCTCTCTCTCTCTCTCTCTCTCTCTCTCTCTCTCTCTCTCTCTACACGGTTAAAGGCAAAATTTAATGAAGGCAATGGGGATAACGATAAGTTTCATCAATTAATTTTGAAAATTTCCTTGTATCGATGCAGTGCCACTACCACTGTAGTCAACTACGAAATCTCTGTCACGGAAATCACCGGCAACCAGATCACACTCATCATAGACATAAATCACTTTGCTGTCAGTGCCTTGATGTCTGTTCGCCTGTTTTTGTTTGTAGGTGACATATTTTCATCACTGACGTTCTCGGATGAATTTTCACCATCTCCTCTTTTGTAAGGATTTTGTACATAACTTTCATTTAGATTATTGCACATGTGCATTGTTTCATGCATTAGTTTGTTCATTCTATATCCTACCCTTGGTTCTGTGACGTTCCAGAATTTATTCATAAGTAACAACAATTAGTTATTCGAAATATATATATCATATGTATATGTATTTATATATATATATATATATTATCATATATATATATATTTATTCGTTCTGTACATACACACACACACTATTATTATATATATATATATATATTATATATATATATATATATATATATATATATATATATATTATATATATATATATATATATATATATATATTATATATATATATATATATATATATATATATATATATATATATATATATATATATATATACGTGTATGTATATACGTGTGTGTACAGCGACATAACCATAATACAGCTATTTGAAGTAATTTTCATGACATGAAAAAATTGAATTGATGAAATAAATTACAATTATTGCCAATTTTAGCAATTTTAGAATAAACAAACAAAACAATTTGCCGTCGTTATTCAGAATGAAGTGTACCTGGAGTTCAGTCTCGTGCACCGAACATCACAAAATAATAAAATTTGTCATATGAGTACATTTTTTATATTTCATTCAGAATAAATGTCAATACATTACAATTACTTATTGTTTTTCATTTGCGCTAGAGCTGGAAAAGTAAAACAGATGATGAAAGTGACACACGACCGGTACTAAGTTGGATTACACAGGATGATAGCCCATCCACCCCCTGCGTCGAAAGTTCAAAGTTCCGAGTAAGAGAACGAACCAGCCCAGCAGAGTAGCGTGTCGCTATAGCTGGCGATTTAGCCGCGATTGGCGAATTCCCGCATTAGATTAGGAAAATCACGAAAATTATAATAAAAGGGGACCGGGAAGAAGTGTTGTTGTTTGGATATGGTCAACAAGACTTCCTGGGACCCAGAGAAAACATAATTATTTAAGTGGATGAACCTTGAAAGGAAGGGAGGAAAAATCAATCGTATATATATACGCACTAAACGCCAGGGTCAAAACGTCTGCTTCCCGTATATACACGGTTGAGCTATGTAGCTCCAGGGTCTATGTAGCTCAACCGTGCGTATATATACTGTACGTACGAAACGGCTCAGGTAGGTTTGGCGTGCTACGTATATATATGTACTAAACGGTTAAAGGGTTGAGCAGAAATGACGAATTATGAAGATTATGTGTCAATTGCATATTGTAGACAGTACATTGTAAATAAAATTTAAATTGAATTCAGCGGAAAATGAAATAAATATACTCAATATTCAAATACTGAACAATGTAACAGTTAGATGCAGTATTTGAAAATTACTATATCTTTAGAAAGGACTAATTTCAACGTGTAATTGCACCTACGTGAAAGTTGATGCTTATCTGCTTAAGTTTACCATAGAGAGTCACTGACTAAGCAAAGTTCATTCCTATAAAAAGAGGGAAAGCTTAGAGAACGATCAATCACAGAAGTCCGAGATGTGGCCAGACGTAAAACCATAAGTTGCAAGAGGTGCAGGACGATGAATGATAAATAAATGATGTAAAACAATTTATGCACCTTCTTATGTGCTAAACTGTAAAAAATATTATGGCATATATGTATGTATATTTGCATGATTTGCACAGCTTATTAATCACTAGAAATCTTCAAGATAATTATCCTTATATTAAAGGTTTCATGGTTTCGCAGAGAATGTTGATGACTTCCTGTACACTAGAAAGTTGTTCAGATGTACAGTCTAGAAATAAACATTGAGTAGTAAACATGCAAACCATGTCATAACAGACAAAATGGTGGCAATAAGCCTTGTAACCACTAGGTAAAATAGGCAAAGACCTTTGAAAATAAAATGATGACTATGACCACGAGTAATAAACATTTCAAAAGCTGTGAACAACTTACAAGCCAGAAAATTACTCTGCAGGTAAAAATTAAGAAGATATTCTACGTAAAATACTTGCAACCTGGTTTCTCTGTTAACGGCCTCGAATATAATAAAAAAGTATGAGAATATGTCTTCTTTTCATTCGTCTTTTTCAAAGTGGTACAATACCCAGTAAGGGAAAAAAGTCAATATTCAACCGAAGGATGCAAATAAAGTTTCAAGAGCAAATCCCAAGGAAAAACGTGTGAAATTCCTTCTTATCTTGGCTCTGGAAAGCAGGCAATTGTTAAGCCTCTGAATATCTTGTTGAGAAACATGTCAGAGCGTCGACAAATGGCCTTTCAGATAATATGACATATCTATTTAAATTCAAAGAGTTCTTACTATGTAATATTTTATTTGGATGTGTCTTTGCTACCATTGTCAAAGTATGAATCGATTTGGGATAAACGTTCAGTTTTCAGTAATGTTAAATTTCAAGTATTTTATTTGAATCGGGTAAACAACACAAAAAAACTATAACCCAAAGGAGCTTGCAAGGATATAGCTCTTCAACTTAAATCCTCTAATAAGATTTTTATCCACAAAACTCTGACAAAGGAGTATTTTAAATACCTTATTTTAGGAGAAGTAAATATGGATTAACAATACAAAGAAAAAGGATTTTCCTTGTGCAATTACCAAAGGATCATAAAATAAAATGAACTGGAGAAATTTTTAGGAATCAGGTATGAATAAATAAACTGAAATGTTAGAGGAGGTTGTGCAGTGAAAAGAGAAGGCCCACGCATATTTACAAAACAATTACATACGAATAGAGTACTTACATCAAAACTACATTATATGCCGATGTCCCATCTTCTCTCATAAGAGTAACGCTTATCTATAATAATACCCATAATAAGTAGAGTAAAAGACCTAAATATTAAAGTACAGCTAAAAAATGTTAAATATCAAATGGTAATCTAGACTGACCGACATAAACAGGATTACACAAAAGGAATTAGAAGAGGAAAATATGCAAATATAAGTCGAAACATAACCAAAGATGCTTGATGAAAGTTACTATTCCATTTAACAGTGTTTTATTACAGTGATATATAGGATAAGTGAACCACTTTATTGATGGCTGACCACTTTTGCTCTAATGCCAGTTTATGATAACCATTAAGTAAATTAAATAAACTGTTCTCATGACGTTCAGCTTCTCGAGAAATGTCTATCATCAGTATCAATCACCCATTTTCTTATTTTCTTTTCCACTAGACACTGCTTTAATTTCCCTCAAAGACGACAAGAAGTGACAGACAGATCGATGATGAAGATACTGAGATATCTCTTGAGAGAAGATTGATATAAACCCGTCTTATCCCGGAGTTAAGACGTGTCACAATTTGAGGTATAAGCTGTTCTCACTCATACTGCGTGTCCCAGATTTTGTTTTCAGAATATTACTAGTTCAAATATGTAAAGACATCTCTGTTAAAGACCCTTTTGTGAATGTAGATTTATTTGTCCAAAGTTTCAAATATATGCTACTTCTTGAAACTTAATGCAAGTACATATTATATTCATTTCACGGTAATTAAAATGACACATGAGTTATATTATTAATGAATTCAGAAAGATGTATTTATCGGGAGTTTGTTAGAATTAGAATAAGTCTTTCCAAATCGATTTTATATTCTGAATTTTCCCCTTATATTTTTTTTCGAAAAGTCATAATAACAACCAAGCTGTTTTTATGTATCACACGTCTTAGCATGTATAAACAATAAAAAGAGTGTCATCTTTGAACGTGAAAGTGATCTTACAAACCTCTTTGTCCGTAAGAGGACTTAGTCGATTTTTTCTTCTTTTTAAAAAGTCTTTTCTTACAAAACCTATGCAATTCATAGACAAATTATCAAGCTGTCTTGAGTTTTAATAATGAGATTAGGACACTGGCCAGCTAGAATGTTTTCAAACAGAACAATTGTACTATGTTAAGATTACAGTGAAGAGGATAATTGCATGAATTTTTGGTGCTGTAGGCTTGATTCAAATATCACTTATGGATACATTAAGAAGGGTTGCTCTCATTAACCTTTTGGTCTTTAGAACCGTTGGATTGTCATGTAAATGATGTAAATGAAACGCGAAATCTTTACACTCTTGAAAGTAGTACAATGTATATCAAACAGGTTGATTAACTAGATCACCGATTTTCACTACTTAATTTTCATAGGATGGGCCAGAGGGAATTGTTTCAATAATACAAATATTTTTATTTTGTAATCAAATTTGATTACTGGATGCAAAGTACAAGATCTATATTAATAAAAACTTGACTTTCACTGTTGGTTATAGTTTGAACTCTCATATAGAGTAAGGCTTAACGGTTATAGTTCACCTTCATTCTCCACACACATGGAATGGAATCATGTTGGCTGTTTATCCAGTATCCATGGATGAAGCCTTTATCAAATCCGAAGATGAAATGAAATTAATGGGTCCTCCTTTTATTATGAAGATTCACACAATCCAACAACGTGCTTGATCTGTTTTTGTTAGTTCATTATTTCGTAAGGTTTTCGTTACTTCAAGTTTGGTTTACGTGGATGTTAGATAATCACTAATGGGAGTAACTACGTATAGTCTAGTTACAATAAGTGACTAAGAAATTCAGGAGCATTGTAATCATGAAGTATTTTTTTGTTCACTGTTTTCAAGCTAAAATTTGTATCGTTTTACAAAAGAATAATAAGTGATACAATGAGTCTCTTCTAAATTAAATAAAAACAGACCGTTAGTTTGAAAACGAGATAGAGAATAAGGATCCATGCAGATTATAAGACGATGATATTTCAATCTGTTTTAGAATTAATGAGAAGGGTTCGAGAGAAAAAAATATGCTTGCAGCAACAAATCTTGAATAGCCTCTGGATGCTATACTAACAGCAATTGTTTTCATAATAAAATAATGTACATGTGCAAAGGATAATTCCCTGTTAATCTCTGTTTTATCTCTGCGTATTAAAAGAACTGTAATCATTAGCGTGGATTATTAATTTCTAGTCATTTGGAACAATGGCTTGTATTTGAATAGCAATTATTTACATATATTATTTGGATGATTGTTGCTCATAATAGCAACAACTGATTTCTGGTTAATGAGTCTATCATAATAATTATACTGTAGAAACCTTAATTCAAAAATATTTTGTTGCATAGCAAGATGATGACCGAAACAAAGGCATTTAATTCTTAGCTAAAATGCTTCTACGCTCGCTTAAGCTGATGGCTGACCCTTTGACGGAACATGTATCCTTGTTTGAATCACTGGTACATGCACAATTAATCTGTGTTCTTAACCGAAGTCACAATTCTCTTAGGGAGTTAGACAAGATTACTTTTGTCACTGCTTAAGTATGAACACGTATGCGTGGTGAACAGAAAGCGAAAGAAAACAATATGCTCACATTTGCACTCAGTTGTACAGTGAAATTTATGCACCGTATTAAATTTCTTTTCACTGTCCCCTTCGGCTTATAATTAGTTCGTGCTCACGTAAGTCTAATACTGATCAGTTAAGTCCAGAAATTACCTTCAAAAAAAGAGAGGAGTCTATAATTTCCAATTCACAATTAGAATTTTTGGATTTTGAAGACTGCAGGAAACACGGAGGAAAATAAAGCTGATGCTGCTGATCTATTCTTGCATAGATGTAACGTAGGTATGGATGTCTTTTGTTTATACTTTTCATCCATTGAATGTATGATGCCTGAAACCTCATACTTAGAATCATACTCTTTTGCTGATATTAACACTCAGAATTTATCTGCTTATTATAACGCACCATGTTTTGCATGTGGTTTTAAAACATATAAGATTAAATCTCGTCACAGGAAAAACATGATAGTATTTCATCACAAATAATTGTAAGGGCCGTTATGTGTATATGTTTTACAGGATGAATTGAATAAAGGATGCCATCTGAAAGACTATTTGGCATTTGCTGACCTTGCCTGTGAAAGGTCATAGACAAGGCTATCTTCAATTCTCCTGTAACTTATCCCCCGTAGGTAGAGACTGGCGTCAGTGCACTTTAACCATTACTAAAGGGTGTCAGTAGCATCCCATCGGCCCTTAGCTGCACCCACTCTTTGGACTTTTACTGTACAGCTATGCTCTTAAGTGATGCGACATGATTGCATAGGGCTTCGTTAAAAATTCACGAACTGGCAACTAACATGCTCCATATTAATCAATTATTTCAATGCGAAAACACGATTATTTCATACAATAACACCATAATATGTTTCGTAAGGGTGAAATCTGTCATATATTCCAAAACTGTAAGAAAATATCACGTGCAGCCGAATTTCGGAAAAGCAGTTACGAAACATTTTCAAAACTTTCGTTCACTCATCGTCGTTGCATTTGACAAAAGAAAGTCATCGTCAAGCCTCAGTTCAAATGTTAAATAAAAAAAAAAACGAAAAAATGTGTCATAACTATTACATTGCTTCCAATACAACTATAAAATTTGAATTAGTCCTATTTGATTGTTTTTACGCCTCAACACAGAAAAATTGTAAAAAGTAAATACAAAAGTAAAATGCATCCACCGATACCAACGAGTGAGCGGAGTGTGTGTGAAGCAACCATTAGAGTGGCGGTGCAACCACCTGGAACATAGGTCTACAATGAGTAGCAACAATGAAATTATCTTGAAAACATTTAGTTTATATTTGTTAGAGGAATATTTGGACTTTCATAAAAATAAAATTATTTAAGTTATATTTCTTAACCACATAAAAAAAAATATGGCTTACTAGTAAATATTCGCCTAGGCAATTTTTGTTTTTTAAAGCCGAGATTTTGTTGCTGGGCCTAGGTGTGCTAGATTTCTTTACTCATTATAAATACATTACACTTATTCTTTGTTAAAGAGTTAGAGGAATTTATTTCTTTAGAAATTCATTTCTAGCTAAGGCCTGTAGGTGTGTTAACCAATTGGTCTTTAGTCATGTTAAATATCTCTACACTTAGCAGCTGTTAATTCAGTGGTCATCTCTTAACTTTCTATATTAACAATTTCTCTCCACAAAGCATACAAAGTTATCTACACATTCTTGCACTTCAAGTAACCTTATGAACGAACAAATTATACACCAGAAGCGAGCAGAAAGACTTTTTAAAAATAATATTCTAAGCCAATTAAAAAACAAGTGTTTCATAGGCCTTGACATTAATACTAATAGATATTTCGATTAATAGTCATCTTCTCCATATAATTAAAATCATCATCATTTTATGTCTCAGAGAACAAGTAATCTCTACAAATAAATTCTGTAGTAACAGATATTAGATCTCAGAAGGCTTAGATTATTTTTAGGCCTACAAATCATTTTGCAACATACAGGCAGCTTGAGCACACCCTGAGATTTCAGCATTCAAAGAAAAGTCGTAGTAATTCATATTCCTATTTTGAACATTTTGTTATGACTGTTGAGCTTATTAGGTCTACTGTTGTAATGCTGCAGAGGTAGTTACGTTGACCAGCCTGAGAAGCATGTTAAGTGCACTATCACTGACGGCACTGCTAACCTTATCACACCTTGCTTTGAGTTAAAAAATGTAAAAAAAGAAAATCAATTCAAATCACACAGGGTACAAATTATACCAATGCATAAAAGAGATCATATTTATATAGACAGTGAAAAAGTGCTACCTGTGAATTCGTAAACTTGTCGACATGTATGACACTGGAAATGATAAAAAAGAAAGTTTAACACTATTTGGCAACGTTACGTTGCGTCTGAGATTTTGGATGATACAAAGAGTCATGTCGCCTCAAATTTGAGCATAGCTGTACCACATATCCGCTACCTTTCTTCAATTTTGCTGCCCTGTACCTCAAACTTTTACTTTCTAAAGCAACTGTGAGGTTTTCCCCTAATTCAGCTTCTTTGTACTTCTTTTCATTTATTTTCTGGATGTCATTGTCTTCCTGTCCAATAATTCCAACTCCCTCTTTTCACTGTCTTAAGCTCTGAATGGTTGAATGCGGCCCAATACGTGGCTTGACAGCCTAAATTTCATAATCAATCAACCTCAATGATGGATGGAGCCCTTCAGAGAGCAATTATTATTTAAATAAGACTTATAACTCTGCCCCACGCAGTTGACTCTTTGCAACGCTTGAATTGATCTTAGCTTTATGGCCTCTGCGCAGCTTTAACCAGGACTTGGATCGCCCTTGGAGTATGGAGGGCGAGTAGTTGATACAGTTGAGCGAGGGAAAAGTCTATTGCCAACCTGTGTTCTTAGTACTTAACCTGGCATCGAAGGACTGAAAACACTAAATGGATTAAAAGCATTGTCTATACTGGGTACAACACTTGTGGCAGCCCTCACCAAGTGGGTTCATTTGTCACATATGGGCAGCTTCATGGTTGAATTATGATGATGCATGTTTACTGAAAACATTGCATAAATCAAACATTAATGGCCATAGCTCGAAAGGTAATGTTACTTTTACCCATGCTTAAGAGCCAAATCCTGACAAAGGCAACCCTTCTGGTACAATGAAGCCTTGCGAATTCACGAATTAAAAATAGGAAGGAAAATTAATTCAACACCCAGCTGTGATCAATTTTTATTCTCCTTTCTTGCGAAGGAAAATCATTCAAGATATCTGGTATCAAGAAAATAATGGTAAAATATCCTTCAAAAAGAAGTGTCATACAGACAAATTAAAGAAAAGCAAAGATTCCATGCAGGCAAAAAAAAAAAAGCAAAGATTTGTTGAAAATTACACAGAAATCAGTCAGAGCTGTTTGGTAATGAAAAATATTGACACCTTAAGTATTAAAATAACCAAATACGACAAGAAACGGTTGAAGGGTACTGCAAAGTTGTTCATTAATGACGTTTAAGTGTGAGATAGAAAATCCAAGTGAGACACACTTCAAAGGAGATAGAAACAAAAAGTCTGCGAAATTTCTATCATTCACAAATGAAAAAAAAGTCATTAAAGGTGACAAAGACTACATTTTTGGGCAGAATCGTTTTTTCTGGAAATTTAAATTTGAGACCAAAACAGGAGTTCAGGGTTTTATATTCAGTATTATATATATATATATATATATATATATATATATATATATATATATATATATATATATATATATATATATATATATATATTTATTGTATATATAAATATATATATATATATATATATATATATATATATATATATATATATATATATATATGTATATATATATATATATATATATATATATATATATATATATATATATATATAATATATATATGTATATATATACGTATATATATACACACCCACGCACACACACACACACACACACTGTTTATATATATATATATATATATATATATATATAAAAACAAATATATATATATATATTATTTAATATATATATATATATATATATATATATATATATATATATATATATATAACTGAATCCTACAGGAAAAAGACAGGCAGAAGTTCAGTAGTACCACAGTCGCTTTCACGTTTATTGACGCATCGTTGCCTATAACAAATGAGACACAAATATGAAGAAGGTTACAAAGTAAACAAATAGAACAAGAAATACCAGATGGTCAATTGTCAAAGGGTAATAAACAGAAAGTTAATCCAGGATAATCCGGGATCGAGCTGTCACAAACTGAACCTAAGACCAAACAAAATGACATACTGAAGTTGAGGCTTACAAAATCCAAAAACATGTATAACCTTGAATACCAGATGGTTAATTGCCGGGGGTTAAATAGAAAAGGTTAATCCACGACAAATCCGGGATCACGCGGTCACAAACTAATCCAAATATATACTTAACCATAAGGAAAACGGAATATTACCCATTCAAATTGCAGTAACGTATAAAAATTAATATCAATTTTGCTTTATATTTATCAACAACTTTTTAATTAATAAAGCATCAAGTTTAAATAAACCAGATTTGACTTAATAAACAAGATTCGGTGATATTTTTTTAACTGTGTCATTGCACGGACTAAAGGTCTTGCTTTATTCCTGTTAATAGGATGATCTAAATCTCATATGTACGAATAATGCATTCCGGGATATTTGGCCAGTTCTCACAGAATATTGGTGTTGTTTGATTCTTTGTGAAAGTGGTTTTCCAGTTTGTCCATAATATATTTTATCACATTTTTTACAAGGAATTTCATAGATGCAGCCAGAAACATCTCTAGGAGAATTTTTTATCACTAAACTCTTAACATTAAAATTACTGAAAACAACATTTATGTTGAAAAGCTTTAAAATTCTAGAATTTGTAAAACCTTTCGTCATACGGTCATTTGAGAATATTATGCTTACTGAATTCAAGTTTGTTATAAGTTAAATAAAATGATTTTTCTTGGCTCTTCTCCATGCTACATCTACAAAGGTCCTTGGGTATTTAAGTTTCAAAGCAATATCATAAATAGTTTTGATCTCAGCATAATGAACTGTGGGCTACAAACACGTAAATTTTTAAGAACATTCCAGAAAAAACAGAGAATTTAACATTCTGATGGTGATTGGAATAATAATGAACAAAAGAAGCAATGTTAGTTGATTTTCGAAAGACTGAAAAGGTGAAATTTCTATCATGTCTATGGAC
>NC_089742.1:7450696-7493196 GCF_040412425.1 Macrobrachium rosenbergii
GTTGCCAGTCGAGAAGAAACTCGACACAAAGAATATGCAATTAGTTAAGCAATTACTTTAACAGTCGCCCAACTTCGGACGCAGTCAATTTTCTCTTTCGTTCAGTATGTTTTAAACACAACGGGCTTCTTCCGAAGAACCATTGAGAAATAAAGCATCATAAATGCTGACTGGACAAATGACTTTTGTTTAACCTTCCCAATTCTAGTTACTTCACGGAATAGTGAATGTCGCTTAGCAATATAAGTTATTCTTAATCTAGACTTCATAAAAGAACTTGGGTACTTAGCGTATCTAGAATCTAGATGGTGGTGAAGAATGAAACAAAGGAACCTGGAAATACAGAAAAATGATACTAGTAAATCGGCAAAGTTTTGAACAAGAATCAGACTTACCGTGGACGACAAGTTGTTTGCGCATACAACGAACGATAGGAAGTCTTGATAATAGCAGTCTTCCCAATTCACTAATAGATAAAGACGGAGAGACAAGAGGGGGTTGGGTGGGGGGAACAAAGGACACCGTTTTGCCTAGAACACGACGTGTGTTCGCAGTTGCAGCGTGAATCTCTCTGACCTGTCTCTGATCAAGCAGGGTGGCTGGCTGCATCCATACCCTACGCCTCAGGCAAATCCAAAATTTGACAAAGACATCGCTGAATGCATAGGATAAAGGAAATGACAGCTTAAGACCACCTTTACTAGAGATTACTGAGTGAAAAGCTTCTCTGTGAGTTAGGTCCCTAATGCCACAAGGTGTTTTTTTTTTTTAACTACCCAGCCTATCTCTGCCTACGCAAGGATGCCTGCTGGTCTTTGTTCACATTATTTTCCTACAATAAAAAGCATAGAGGGTGAACAGCAGAATATTTATAAATATATATATATATATATATATATATATATATATATATATATATATATATATATATATATATATATATATATATATATATATATATGCCTTGCTATATATATATATAGTCAGCCCTTGTGTGTAATGTGTGTGATTGTGTGTGTGTGTAAATATATATATATTAAATATGACTATATATATATATATATATATATATATTTATATATATATATATATATAGTATATCATATATATATATTGCTTATATATATATATATATATATATATACACACACTGATATATAGAAATATATTTATATATATATATATATATATATAGAATATATATATATATATCATATATATATAGTCATATATATATATATATATATATATATATACATATATATATATATCAGAATATATATATATATATATATATAAATATATATATATATATATATATAGGCAAAATATATATATATATATATATATATATATTCTAAAGATATATTGTCAAAGATTTACATTCCTTCCTCCTTGTTAATTGCCATCTAGTTAATTTTAGTGAAAATCCATCAATTCAGTTAACTTATAATCAAGCCAATATAGCAGAACCAAGATGTTTTCCACTTATATTGAACCCGGGACGCATGCCATCACAGCCTTCAGGAAATGCCCGGGCCTACTACACAATAGATCCCCCTCCTTCAACCCCCCTGCTACCAGCACACACATAGATTCCCCCCCTTCTGGGGTAATGTTTTCAAAGTAGGCTCAGGGAGGATATAGAAGTTAGGGAGTAAACTACTCGGGGAGGCGGGGGAGCTAGTTCCTTAAACCTTAGACTCATTATCCTTAAGACCCCTATTCCCTTGATCTTTTTACTGGCAAGGAATTCGCTTTCAAGTGAGGCCTATTGCTCCGATGCCCGACGCCACCGCTCCAGAAAACAATCAAGCAGACTCTGTCCAGCCACCGGCCCTGCCACATCTGTCTCAGATGGCAGCTCAAACTTCACGATCGTAAGCCTGAGACGTGGTATTTTGGAGTTCAAATATTCATCTGAAATAGGTAAACCGAGAGTGAATTTGGCGCCAGTCACCTTCTTTCTCTCTTCAATAACTTCCTAACATTTTTCTCATTTAATTTCAAGCTTAACCCCGTCCTCTCCAAAGCTTCCCCCTTTGTGTGACGGCGAGCACGTGTTCCTTGTTTCAAAAGCCCAATCCACTCATATTCCAAGACTGTGATTAAGTGATTTCTCATATTTATAATGTGATGCCAGATAACCCACAATTAATCAATCAATCAATCATATTTATAATCTGGGCTACGTAATGTCTAAAATTTAAGAACATGCATTTATGTAATACTTTTATGGAGAATTTTCCTTTGTGCATTATTGTGTGTGTGTGTTAACCTGGAACTCTATTCCAGAATCCCATTCCAGCCAAGCATCTGTCTATGCCAAGATAAACTGTACATGGCTGCCTTGCATTGCTCAAGCTGAACTCGGATTTTTCGTCAGATAGCCAAACCCCTTACACTGCACTGAGGATCAGCCCAACTGTATCACTGCTAACTGCCTGGCATTTATTCCTGTTACTTTGAGAAGGGATTTGTAACTGTTATTAGGGAGCATATCATATGAGCATTGCTGTGAGGGGATTTTTTGCCCTATACACCATTTTCTTACCCTTTGTTTCTGTAAATAAACTCCTGTTAAAGTAAAAGAGATTCCTGATTCAATTTTACAACTTTCAAAGCAGTAAATTCATATAAAATATCCCAGGTAAGTGCAACCATCATCCTTTCTGTTTACAGTCTGGGGACCCCTCATCACTTAGGCAGTCATAAAATGTAATCTCCATAAACTCCTGCAGCCCCAAATCCCCACCCCCTATCTGTAACAGTAGCAACCATTGCCAAGTTATCGTATGGAATAGCCAAGAAGCATCGCTAAAAGGGCTAATAAATAGGAAGAGATGAACCAGGAATAAATCAGGCATTTAAGTTTAATTATTCATTTAAATTAAATAATTTCATTATTCACAAAAGGCAATGAAGTGGGTGGAGCAGAGATTAAGGTAAAAGGGTATTATCATTGTCTTTTAATATTAAGGATACGTAAGGTTAAATAAGAAAAGTGCTATTAATATTTTTTTGAAGGGAAACACAACACACCTTCTGTTTGTTAGAATTTACTCAGAACACAGGCGAAAGCATAGAGCCTTAAGTTAGCGAAACAGAGAGGTAGGCATAAATTTCCCATCCGCAAAATTACCAAGTGTAGGGACAGTGTGGTGTTGCCATATGTATGAACATAGGAATTAGGAAGTGCGCAGTTAGGGAGCTGTTGCATGTGTTAGTGAGAACAAGTAGCTAAGAGTTTATTCAAGAATAGTTATGGCCGAGAAAAGCATACGATTTCTTGACCAGTGATAAATTTTGGGATAACTCAGTAGGTTATAGGAAACCATATAGTGATCTCTGGCATTTAGACATCGAGCCAATGAGCAAGCGTTCTATTGAGTTGGCGCATGCGCAGATGGTCCTAGTATAGAAATAAGAAACTGTCCCAAGCATCTAGCCCCACCCCATCTGCACTAAATACCTCCCTATCGACAGTCAATAAGCTCCTGGGCAAATGGACTGAAGATGAGCCGGAACAATGGCTTGAAGAGATCGAATTCCTCTTTGAGACTTATGATGTCGGCCTGGCTGAGAGGGCCTTATTGCTCACCAAGTACCTGGATGGGTAGGCTGAGGCCACCCACCAAGCACTGGAAAGAGATCAATGAGGAGACATGGCTGCTGTCCGTGAGGCCATCGCCAAGGCGTATGAGATAACCCCTGAGGGGTGGAGACAACGATTCCGAGGTATGACTAAGAATATTGGCTGGTCCAGGACAGAATGGGCCTGTCACAAGACTCAGGCTGGGACCCTCTGGTTCGAATCTATGCAGTGCCACACCTTCGAGGATTTGTTCAGCCGGACGATGCTGGAGGACCTCTTCCTGTGTGTGCCCAGGCCTCTGGCTGTGTATCTTAGTGACAAACAACCAACCACTCTCAAGGAAGCCTGCCGCTTAGCTGGTGCCTGGGAGACATACAACCCATCCCACAGCACCTTGCAATGCCGAATTGTGCCACCCGGACACCTCTTGGGCTTCAGTCGCCCATGGAACGGACTGTCTAACAAACCTCCATGCACCATCTGTAAGAAGCATGGCCATGCTGAAGCAGAGTGCTGCTACAGTAAATATAACCAACAGGGCAACAACCCTCGGCAGCTTACCAATAACCGTCCCTCTTCCTCTCCTAATTCCGTCACTGCCAGGAGATCATCCTATCCCAGGGTCCCCTGCCGAGACTGTGGAGCTTCAGGAAACTCTTCCTCCGGGTATCCTGGGTGCCCAAAACATGTGGTCGCTTCCAGGCACGTCAACCTAATCAGTGCCACAGCCTCCTTGGCTGAGCCGCCGGAGAGAACTCACCCTGAGAGGGTCTGGACACAGTCCATCTCAGTGGCTTCTCTGGATGGTTCTAGCCAACCAGTGCACCTGCCAACTACTGCCGACACTGGCTCAGATATTAGCCTGATAGATCGGACCCAAGTGCCAGCCAGTGCCATGGTGGATGAGCACATCAAGTGGACAGTGACATGGGTGGACAAACAATCCTTGACCGTGCCCACAGTCTAACTCAGGGTGATCACCCCTTGGAGCAACAAAATTCACCGCCTTGGTGTCGTCAAGCGTATTCGGCACAGAGTGGAGTTCCTGCTTGGACAAGACATCCTCTGGGGATGTCCCACCACCACACCGCTCTGTTGCCCTCTGTACATCCTCAGTAACCTCTTCTGATAGGGACACAGCCTCTGTGACAGCTGTGCCACTGTCAGCAAAACCTCCCATTCGCCCAAGAGTGACATTGCGCAATCCACCTAGAACTCATTCCTAGTCCACAGATCTCGTGACCAGACGGCCACCAAGAAACTCCTCCCTCATCACGCAGGGATATCACCAAGTACTGCTGCAGGATCTGCAACATAAGAGGGCACTCCGAAAGATGGTCCAAGTGCCCACAGCGGCCACTTCCACAGAACCAAGAGGCGCTGCCCTCTCATTGAGACAGGATCACTATCCCAAATCACGCCAGGAACACCAAGTGGTCTTGCTCCCCCGGGCCCCCCTTCAGCTTCATCTGACATCAATTCGCTGCCAGTGCCACTTGCAGGGCCTGGTCATTGCCGAGCTCCGCCTATCTCAGCTAGAAGCTCCATGCTAATCTTACTCCCCATGCCTGGCCCTGAGTTAGTGCCAGTGCCGGATCCAGAACCTGAACCAGATCCTCCTACGGGAGATCCACTAAACCTCACAACCATGATCATTGCACAGTGTGAGCCTCAGACCCCTGATGTTTCTTCTTCCCACACTCTTCTGCCTGCCGAGGATGACCCTCCGGCAGGCCTGGACATTACCTCTTTTCTGGTTGACCAGGAACTGTCTGGCCACGATGCAAACGCTGATTCTTTCCCACGACGCTTGTCACAGCAGCCGAAGTAGGAGACCAGCCCGTAGACACTGAGGCTGCCCATGATCCTGCTCCTGATGGCGCTCCTGGCCTTTCTTCAGAGTCAGTACCCTCATTGCCTCCTAGGAATGTCCTAGCCAGACCTGGAGGCTCCCAAAGAAGAAGAAGGGGCAGAAGAAATCCACTTAGCAAATCAGAGCCATAAGCTCTTCTTGGCACTCGTGCCCATCGGCACAGTGCCGCTTCCATCTCAGAGTGATCCTGGCACCTGCCCAGAGGAGGTAGCCTGTGTGACCTCTGACCCAGTAGTATTAACAACTAACCACTTAGGCAATTGTACCACTAACCCTTTTCTAACTAACCTCCTTCCCACTCACTCCAGACTCAAACTGATACATTACTTAATTGTATACTGTGATTTACCCTTCAAGTTATTCAAGTTTCAATCTGTTGCGTGTTAACCATAAAGCGTTGTGCCTAATCGTAATTCATTGTGTGTCATTCGTCAATGCCAGAGTCATAGGATAGTAGGTTAGGTTAGGTATTTACTATGTGCATTTGCCTAGGTGTAGATTCTCCTGTCGTCAGAAACAGTTAGCAGAAGTGGCTATACCCTTAGCTAGGTTAGGCCAGTTATAGACGTGAAGTTAGCCAACTCAGAACCCCTCTTAGCAGTTAGATAGGCCCCTTTAGCTATTGCAGTGCCAAAGCACACCTCATGTAGTTGGGATGAATAGCTAACTTAGCCAAGACCTTCATGCCTGAAAGGGTGTGAATGCCTTTTTAAAGGGGGTACCTGCCAAAGATTTACATTCCTCCCTCCTAGATAATCACCAACTAGTTCATTTCTAGTGAAAATCCATCATCTCAGTTAACTTATAATCAAGCCAATATGGTAGAACCAAGATGTTTTCCACTTATATTGAACCCAGGATGCATGCCATCGTAGCCTTCAGGAAATGCCTGTGCCTACTACACAATAGATCCCCCTCCTTCAACCCCCCTGCTACCAGCACACACCTAGATTTTCCCCCTTCTGGGGTAACGTTTTCAAAGTAGGCTCAGGGAGGAAATAGACTTTAGGGAGTAAACCACTCGGGGGGCGGGGGAGCTACTACCTTAATTCTTAGGCTCATTATCCTTAAGACCCCTATTCCTTTGGTCTTTTTACTGGCAAGGAATTCACTTTCAGGTGAGGCCTATTGCTCCGATGCCCGATGCCACCGCTCCAGAAAACAATCAAGCAGATTCTGTCCAGCCACCGGCCCGGCCACATCTCCTGTCTCAGGTGACAGCTCAAACTTCACGATCGTAAGCCTGAGACGTGTTATTTTCGAGCTCAAATATTCGTCTGAAATAGGTAATCTGAGAGTGAATTTGGTGCCAGTCACCTTCTTTCTCTCTTCAATAACTTCCTATCATTTTTCTCATTTAATTTCAAGCTTAATCCCTTCCTCTCCAAAGCTTCCTCTCTGTGTGACAGTGAGCATGTGTTCCTTGTTTCAAAAGCCCAATCCACTCATATTCCAAGACTGTGATTAAGTGATTTCTCATATTTATAATCTGGGCTACGTTATGTCTAGAATTTAACAACATGCATTTATGTAATACTTTTATGGGGATTTTCCTTTGTGCATTATTGTGTGTGTGTGTGTGTTAACCTGGAACTCTATTCCAGAATCCCATTCTGGCCCAGCATCTGTTTATGCCAAGATAAACTGTACATGGCTGTATTGCATTGCTCAAGCTGGACACGGATTTTTTGTCAGATAGCCAAACCCCTTTCACTGCACCGAGGATCAGCCCAACTATATCACTGCTAACTGCCTGGCATTTATTCCTGTTACCTTGAGAAGGGATTTGTAACTGTTATTAGCCCTTAAACGCCGACTAGACGTATCATACATCGACTAAAATTGTCTGTTGGGTGCCGAGTGGGTACCGTACGTTGACTACAAAAAATTTCAACCTTCGGTCAACTTTGACTCGACCGAAATGGTCAAAAAACGCAATTGTAAGCTAAAACTCTTACATTCTAGTAATATTCAATCATTTACCTTCATTTTGCAATAAATTGAAAGTCTCTAGCAAAATATTTCGATTTATGGTGAATTTTTGAAAAAAACTTTTTCCTTACGCCCGCACGGTAACTCGGCAGAAAATTTCAGAAATTCTTTCGTCATTTTGTCGTAATTTTTGCACTGTTTTATATTAGGCATTACATAAAGTCTTATATATGAAAATGTGTGCAATTTCATTTAAAATACAGCAAAATACAACCCATGGTTGTAGCTTTTATCAGTTTGGAAATATTTTCATATAAACCACAATAACTGCCAAAATTTCAACCTTCGGTCAAGTTTGACTCGACCGAAATGGTCAAAAAACGCAATTGTAAGCTACAACTCTTACATTCTAGTAATATTCAATCATGTACCTTCATTTTGCAACAAACTGGAAGTCTCTAGCACAATATTTCGATTTATGGTGAATTTCTGAAAAAAAAACTTTTCTCCTTACATCTGCGCGCGGTAACTCTGCCGAACATCTCAGAAATTCTTTCGTCACGTTGTCGTAATGTTTGCATCGTTTTACATTAGTCGTTACATAAACTTTTATACATGAAAATGTGCGCAATTTCATGTAGAATACAACAGAAAATAGCTCATGGTTGTAGCTTTTATCAGTTTTGAAATATTTTCAAATAAATCACGATAACTGCCAAAATTTCAACCTTCGGTCAACTTTAACTCGACCGAAATGGTCGAAAAACGCAATTGTAAGCTAAAACTCTGAATTCTAGTAATATTCAATCATTTACCTTCATTTTGCAATAAATTGGAAGTCTCTAGCACAATATTTCGATTTATAGTGAATTTTTGAAAAAAAACATTTTCCTTACGTCTGCGCGGTAACTCGGCAGAACATCTCAGAAATTCTTTCGTCACGTTGTCGTAATGTTTGCACCGTTTTATATTAGTCGTTACATAAACTTTTATATATGAAAATGTGTGCAATTTCATGTACAATACAACAGAAAATAATTAATGGTTTTAGCTTTTATCAGTTTTGAAATATTTTCATATAAATCACGATAAATAGAAAAAATTCTACTTTCGGTCAACTTTAACTCGACCGAAATGGTCGAAAACTGCAATTTTAAGCTAAAACACTTACAGTCTAGTAATATTCAATCAATTAGCTTCATTTTTCAACAAATGGGAAGTCTCTAGCACAATATTTCGATTTATGGGGAATTTAAAAAAAAATTTTTTAAGTCCGCGCATTACGAATTCATGCATCATTTTGTGATAATATTTTCTCTGTGTTGCTTTGATCGTTTTACAATTTGTTATATACCAAAATCATCGCAATTTAGTGTATAATACAAAGAAAAAAATAACCCGTTAGCTTTAACCGTTTTGCTCACAGCGCGATTTGTATAAAATTATATTTGAAAATTTTTTTTTTGCGCTGTCATATATTTCAATATTTATATATGATAATGATTTTTTTTTTCATTTCTGATGGTTGCATACTAAACTTCAAGCAATGACAAAAAAATGAGCCAAAAATGAACATTTAATCTTAAAAACTAAGTGTGCTGTGATTTTTTTAAAAAAACTTTTTTCCCGTTTCGGCGCTAACTCCCGAACGCCGCTGGCTACGGGAGATGTTTTTGTAAATAGAGGCTCGGCGTTAGAGGGTTAGGGAGTATATCATATTAGCATTGCTTTGAGGGGATTTTTTGTATTGTACACCATTTTCTTACCGCTTATTTCTGTAAATAAACTCCTATTAACATAAAAGAGATTCCTGATTTCAATTTTACAACCTTCCAAGCAGTAAAGTCATATAAAATATCCCAGGTAAGTGCAACCATCATCCTTTCTGTTTACAGTCTGGGGACCCCTCATCCCTTAGGCAGTCGTAAAATGCATTATCCATAAACTCCTGCACCCCTGAATCCCCACAGTCTGTAACAATGTATATATATATATATATATATATATATATATATATATATATATATATATATATATATATATATATATATATATAAATATATATATATATATATATATATATATAGTCAACAGTTCTGTTGGGGCACCCCCGAAAGGAGTCTTCAATTTTTTTCTGATAACTTTAAAAAATATGCATTCTAATTTTTATAAAGTAACTGAAATATGACCTACCATACAAAATTTGATTTATTCACAGCATGTAGAATATTGAAAGATTGATGTAATGCTTTGTATACCGAGCCAATTATATTTGTTAGATAAATAAACTATAGGATAAGAAATTCTGATTTTTTGTACCTATACTCTCCTTAGGTGACTTTATGGTCACCATAAATATCTCCTAATCTAATAACAAACTTTATATTTTCTAACTTTCTGAACTCTAAATACACTTAAAGGAATACAAAATATATGGATTTAACATAAAACTAGATTTTTTTCTAGATGGGGGTTAACAAAGGTAACCATGAATATCTCATAACTGTCTTATTTGACCTCTCTTCTTTGATTTAGTAGAAATATAATAAAAACCAAATGAAAAGAAAAGGAAACAGAGACAAGACACCACCAAGGAAAAGGTTCCTCTGTGTAAAGCAGGGAGAGAGGCTTGCTGTTTGTTGCGTTTAAAAAAACCAACCGTCTTAACAGCTTATAAGTTTAGCTTAGGGACCTATCCAACAGGGATGATTTTACCAGGGCCACCTTTAGGTACGGTATCCTTAACCTCACTTTTCTCTGAACTGTGCATCGGCGAGTTATTGTCATTTTTCAGATTGCCCGCAAGCTACGAAAGTGTGGTTGTTTACAACAAGCAGACCCCCTACACATATTCGACCCAGGTCAGAGAGAGTCCAGCAGTCACGAGGAGAGCACAAGTGTTAGTGCTCCCTCTCCCTTTCTTTTGTCTTTTCTAACTTAGTGGAACAGACGATAATCGCGTCAACAGACCCGGGGCGTTGGATACAAGTGCACTTAAGTAATCTACGAAAGGTAAGTCTGACGATGACAATTATTCGCCGTTCTTCTGTTATCTCTCCCACTGTATTTCTGGTTTAATTTCTCTCTCCTCAGTCACTGGTTAAAGGATCCTGGTGAAACCATATCCCCTTTATGAAGTCGATTATAAGAAGTAGTATACAGTTAGTGTTGCCTAGTGAGATTGCATAAGGTATCCTCCATGGTGTTAACATAATATTCTCGATTTAAGATACACCCTTCTAGTAATTAAGGATTAGTAAGAGGACGTCTAAGTAACAATCAGGCACACCTTGGAACCTGGTGATACCTTTGTTTGGAGGAGGAATAGCTGTAAAGTACTAGGGAACCGCTTTCAAGAGCGTTACTAGAGCCATCAGCTGTTGCGTTAACCTAAAGTGGGGGGAATATTATTGTGTCCGAAGGGGGGAGCTGCTATTGGCTCATGTAGATTTCCTCAGTTAAAACAATTTACTTTGTTGGAAAAGGTGGTTGATCAACGAGGTTATTTAATTCATTTCTTCCAGAATAAAGCAAAATATTCAGTAACCTAGTTCCAGTTGGCAACCGAATCTAATTAAGTTAATTATCTGCCTTTTGGGGTTTCTTGTGGCCTTAATTGATGGGATTACATGGGTCTTAGGTAAAGCAAGGCTGTATGAATCACAGTAATTAATAATTAAACTCATCCGTCAAATAACCCACGTAACAGTGGAAGATCTTGCCACGATCTCTAATTAATTCACAGAGATAAAAGACTTGGAATCAAATTCACTACAAATTAATCTCAGATAAAAAAACCAGATCATATTAATTTCATGCTAAATTCTTCCAAACAAGGGTACAGGCCAAGGTAAGTAGTAGTAAGCATACCATTTTTATAAATAAAAATTTTAAAAAATTAGCGTAGGTAGGGAAGTGTGCATTAATTGAGAGCAGGTATAACTTACAATTTACAAAGTTTAAGGAAACTATTTCAGCGTTCGGACAGAGCCAGCCAGGCCTTCGTGTAAGTTACCAAGTCAAGAATTAATATTTGCTAGTCATCGGCCAATGATTAATGCATGATATTAATCTTTGAACTAGTTAGCTATTGCTTGACAGTACTAAGATGACGTGTGCCTAGCGTTTCTCTCATAGGATAGGAGGGACACATTTACGCAACCGTTCAGCGCTACAGAGAAGGCCACTGACTGAGCGTTACAAAGGAAATCACTTTCCCTAGTGCAGAATCATATGAAGTTTCCTTGCCATTAATATCGCAAAGCAACGGTAATGGTGTTAATTTGATAATCTGCATTTTCGATTAACGTAAATTCAGGCCAGCAAGGACGTCACGGGTCCATTCCTTTGTGTCCCGAATGGTCCCGTAGTAAGCATGGCGGATGCTTGTAGTGTTTAAGTCAGCGCAAGAGAGAAAAAAAAAAAAAAAAAACGAGATATCATAGTAAATTCGTTTTCCATCTTCATAATGTAAAATTACTTGAATTTTGGTATATTAAGTTAAAACTTTTATTCCCACATTAGCTACATTCGTTTTGTAAGAGGAATTCGAGTGTTTTGTGTTTTTATTGTGAAGTAAACACCGCAAAGTCGGTGGTTGTGTATTCTTCCGCCAGTCGGCTTCCCGCATTTTGTGTTTGAAGCAACAGCTGTGTGATAACAGGACCCGTCCAACATTTTGGGGAATGGGTTGTTTGCGCGCCAGTCGCTGCCATCTTAAAACCCTTGTTGTTGTTGCGTGATATTGTTTACCTGTGTGGCGCCACAAGTCACCATTGCGTTTGCCTCATATGCTACTTAGCGAACTACTTTGCCATGCGTAGTATTCGGACTCGCAAATCTTAGAAAAAAAAAATCAATAGTAAAGGGAACTAGGTATAGGCTTCAATACAACGGATAAAAGCAAATAATAATTTAGTCAGAGAATAACTTAGTTAGGAAATATTGTAATGCGTCCCATTAAAGTATTGTTATTTTCTCACCTTCTTTTTGTTGTTGACAGCGCCTCTTCTCGTCGTCTGCCGCTACCAAAAAATGGGCAGCAACAAGAGGCATTGTAGCTTAATAAAATTATTAATTTTCAAAACTTTTGAAAAACTTTTTATTTGCAGTAAACAAAAATATCTGAATTAAATATGGGAGCGTACTTTCTGTCCTGCAAGAATCTGTTTAAGGGAACATTTGTAATGCTTTAAATATTATATTTGTTTGGTAACACTAAATCTTTAAACATGTGAGAGTGATTGGGACGTAAAATGTTTTCGTTGTTGTGGACATGAAAAGAAGTGTAGCCAACTGTTTTGTCCACCCTTCATTTTGTCTGCATATTTTAAAGAAACATGTAAGGGACGAGAATTATTAATCAAGCGGTCCACCCTTCATTTTGGCTATTTTACCAAATTATTAATACAAGTTATATCTATCCTTGCAAGGTAAGCTTTTAAAGTCATAATATTACCGTTAGTTAGTTGGAACAGATCAGTATCATGAAAGAACAGCAGCAGACAAAGATTTAAAGTGCAGCGTTGTTGCATGCCCAGTCAAACGTGATTGCAACACCTTAATGTGAAAATTTTCGTTGTCGTGAAAGATTCTTCACATTCATTAGTTGTCATGATATTTTGCTGTGTTAGTTTGAGTTATAACTTAGCGTTTGATAGGGTTGTAAAACGTTAGAAAAGATAGTTATAAATATTTTGTTTATGTAAGGTTTTTGTAGATACCAGTGCCAAAAAGGGTGCCACAAAATGGCCGTCCGACAGGACATCTTGGGTTTACCCCTACCTCCCTCATGGAAGTTTCACTGCCAATTACGATTTTAGATTAGGCTATACAGTAATTTAAGAAGGCCTACCCTAGACTAATTCTGTTTGAATGAGGAATTATGACAATTTTTTGTTACAAATAGCTTAGGCTATATATATAAAAGTTCATGAAAACTTAATTACATAGGACTTAGCCTATACCCTCATTAAACTAACCTAACTTGTGGCCTATTGTAACCTAGTAAAAAATCAGCCATGTAAACTTTGCATAGGCTATCCTTAACGATTTCTGAAGAGGCCTAGCCTAGACTATATCCTGTTGAAAGGCACCTTAGCCTAGTTTTACCTCATTTTAGTTTTAAGTGTTTCTCAGAAATCTTTCAGGTAGTCTTATCCGTTGACATATGTTGTGTACAAAACATTTAGTACTGTGTGGAGTAGGGTATCAAATGATTTACACCTTACTGTAAATTAATTGATTCCAGGGCTGCTCCATTTTTTATACTTATCCTATTGTGAAGGAAAAGCATTCCCCATAGTATGTAGTTCATATGTTTTTTTTGAGATCTCTCAATATAAAGAGTTATTTTTGTTGTTTTAAAATACTCACTTGTATTGTTTTCTTGAAATAAAAATTAAATAAAAGGAATATTTCCAGGGACCTAGTTCAGGAGTCCTGAAGAGTATGTAAATTGGACCTAGTCCAGGAGTTCTGAAGACTAGTCCAGGAGTTCTGAAGACTATGTAAATTAACCAAGTTGGAGACTAGACCTGGGAGAAATTTGGCATGATGTAATGAGTAATAAAGAAACGAACTGAGTACCAGGATTTTCTTCAATACCATCGTACCTTACCACTAAAAAATGGAAATCAGCACTTCAATTGCCTCCCAGTGGGAAGACATCACCTGGCCTCATCAGTAATAAGACCCATACACACCCAAGGAATATCATGTAATAGCAGGCAGGGCAGGCCTACCCTAATTCCCAGGCAGCATAAACGTCAGTAGTCTTCATACCCACCGTGTCAACTATGACACAGTACCATTCTCCGACCCCTGTCTCCAGGCAAGAAGACTGACAACAGTGCATCTGTATAGTAGTATTATTATTCTCTCTTATCTCGTGTCTTAATGTCTTGGTGGGGGAAAAATTCTCCCGTGACATTTGGTGGCAGCTGTGTTGGATCTCTTAGTCCAGTGCTATTGATCCATACCCACTGTGCCTATATTTTATGTAGGTCACTTATAATGTTTTGTCATATTGTATGCATTTCTTTATACAATATTGTTGATTTTTATCTGATTAAGGTCATGACTTGTTTACATGCATATTCATTATTTCTATAGTGACGGATTGTATTGATATTGTCAATCAGTATAGTTTACATTTTATTATTTGATTGTATATAAGTGTTTGAAATATTGTAACAATGGCAACTGGTAATGATGAATCATATATTGATCTAATTCAATTAGAGCAAGAAACACAACAAACATTACAGACAGTTAAGAACTTCACTCAATCCTACCAGGACGTTTGGTCCCAAGTGGGAGATCTATCAAATCAAATCAAAGACTTGGACCAGAAGTTGGTTGACATACAGGGGACAATACAACACTTAACACCCAAACATAACAACACTCAACCACCCATAATGTCTACACTACATATGTCTCACATTCCAAGTGATCCATTCTCATGTGACAACCTCAGTACCATAACAGGCACCCCACAATACAGACCCATGTTTACTGATGTTGGTACAAATACCAAATACCCACCACAAAAACACAACTACTATCACAAGTACAGTTATGTTTTAATACCCATAAATGTTCATCAACACCACCTAACCCTGCAGTGGTAATACAACCTCCTACACAACCATCCACACCTGATCCATCATCATGTAACTCTTGTCAAAACCATTTTGTCAACAGACTTTAAACCCAATGCCTTTTTGGACCACAGCCTGTTATCCCTTTAATAATACCAATCCATACTTTTATTCAATAAATTCTCAGTAGTTTTCCTCAGAATGTACCAGTGTTAAAGGAAAGATGTAGCCCTTTCAAACTTTCTGAACTCAAGGGAGTTCTTTCTGACAACAGACTTAATACTTTTTTTAGACAAGTAGAGTCATGCACTAGCTCAGATGACAGGAGAATAGAAGTGGCAATGGCCGGGCTGAACCGGATATAGCTGTGTTCTTAACCAGCATTAGTAAAACAGGGTAATAATGCTATCTTGGGATGAGATTAAGAAACTTATGAAGAAGCAGTTTATTGGCTCAGCCACTCTGTGTTACAGGCATGGCAAGAGATTACTGCCATGACTTACTTGTTTTGATGAACCTCAAGAGTTCCTTTATTAATAAATTAGTGTAAAATCTCAGCTTTAACTTTGAAATTCCCCAATGATCCAATTCCAACATCAGATAAATTCCTTAAGACAAAGGTTTATAAGGGATTGAGTTATTCCTTTAAAGCCAAACTAATTGATTTCTTAGCAGACCATATTCCGTTTGGAAAATTTTATGACATTGGCTGAAGAAGAATATTATAGGGCTCAAGGAATGAATAGTAGTAATGGGAATAGAGTCTTGCCAATTTCAGGCACTTGTTTTGTCTTCAGTCATCAACCCCAGTAACAGGTGTTCAACAGGGGAAATACAAAAGAAGTGAGCTAGATAATTTAAGAAAGAATTAAGAGTTAAATAAAAACCTGGAGAAAGTAAACATGAAGAAACAAAAGAGTAATAGTAAATATTGTGCCTTTTGCAGAGTGACTGACCATAATCTGTCTGATTGTCCTCTTGATCCTCCCAAGGGAATTTGTTTCGATTGTTTCCAACAAAATAGTAGGAGAGGTCATGTAGGATGTCCAGGAAAAGTAGGTACAAGCTGACTAGGAGTCTGGCAATGAGCTCCTAGTAACAGTCTGGTGGTTAATGATAACATGATTGAAGCTTTAGTTGATACAGGTAGCTGTGCCAGTATAGTTAAGAAATCCTTTGTGGAAAGTTTTAGGTTTGAAGCCTGCCAAGATGAGAAATTTACCAAGGTTTTTGTTTTTATGTCACCCAGGCAGTTGTACCAGTACTAGGATCTGTTTATTTAGATGTTCATAGTGGCACTAGAGTTGTTACTCACTTATTTTTTTATTGTGCCAGACATTTTGTTAGATACAGAAATTTATTGAAGGCGCAGATTTGACTTGGGGTTGCTGTCTAACATGGGATCGTATAAAGGGTATAGTAATTTGGGATAATATTACATATCATCATATGAAAACTTCTTAAACTGAGACCTTCCACAAGGAGAATTAGGAATCTCAAAACTATTCAGCCATTAAGCCTTGGAGTAGATGAGATAAAATTAAAGAAAAATATTATCCTACCTCCCTCTGCTGCAGGTATTTATGCTGTTCTGTAAATGAAATAAAAGATACAATACTTGAAATATACCTCAGAATTAAAGGCCAATGGTGGAGTAGGCTTTAATATGTCCCTGAACTCCCTTGAAATTTCCTATTTCACTACTCCACTGTGAAAACTTGGTGATTTTCCTTGACCAGATTCTTTAATTGGGCCTGCTGTTCATCATCTAAATGTGACCAATCTTGCTGTGCAATCAAATTTTCCAGCTTTTTTTCTCTAGTGCATCCTTGTTCTGGTACAACATTGCATGCTTTCAGGGATCAGCTCATTCCTAATTTTAATCTTTCGACATGTGGGAGCTATTGAAATGATGTCCCTTTGTCAGTCTTATTGTAGGTACCTATCAGTGTTCCTATTTTCAACTTGACTACACCCTTTGTACTATTTATGAGAGTTATATACCTCTCATAAATAGTACAAAGGGGTAGTCTAGTTGAAAATAGGAAGTAAGGTAATAAAGGGCGAATGGAAGGCGGATTAGCCTAGCTGGACCACTTGAACCACCCACTGATCTGCACCTCTGTCTCTCCATTCCTCCCAAAAGAGGCTGAGTCTGGCCCCCACCAGTGCATGGAGGACAGGATTCTTACTTACTGGCAGGACGACCTTGTAGCCGAGGAGAACTTGTGACCCCTGGAGTTGGAGCGGGACCTTGAGTAAGGTTTGGGCCTGGAGTTACGAAACAGATGTCTGTTAAGAGGAGATACCACCTTGGTCGAAGGAGCGGGAGCAGGCCTCGGTTTGTTGGAAGACACTGACAGGATGTGTGATGACGCCCTCTTGTCCATGGCTGAAAGGACGCCTTCCACTACTGCTTCTGGGAAAAGGCCTCCTTGTCAAACGCCGTCTTCTAAGTCAGAATTGATCTTCTGCCTATGGCAACTGGCTATCAATTCAATTATAGCAATAGTCACAGACTTAGATAAGAAAGAGCACCAAGTCTCCCTCTTCTTCAGAGTGGCCATGGCGAAGAGGGAGGAAAGTTCGCATGCCGCATCATGGATAGCAATGTCGGTGCAGGAAAGGAATCCTGTGATTCTCTCCAAGACGTCTTCTGCGACATTAGCCTGCTCCACCTTATTAAAAATAGCTCCCACTGACCAATCGAGAAAGCTGACAATCTCTAGGAGCTTGTAGATTTTTGGAAAAATGTTATACATCCAGGGCAGAAAATAAGGTCTTGGCGCCTCAAAGGAGATGAATCTTGAAGGGTCCACAAGGGAGCCAAAGTCCCCTTGTGCTGAAATTGCAGAGCCCAGTGAAGAAGTTCCTGTGCTGTAATAATTTTGCCTCCTTTTCGACAGCTTTGAAGGAATCACAAAAACGACGATTTACCCGAGGATCTCATAGCTTCCAACCAAGCCTCTACTTCTTTTAATGCTTTCTTGGAGGCGGTGGAGGACTCTGCAGACCACCTTTTCTAGTTTCTCTTCCAGCAGAATAGACTCCTGTGAAGGCAAGGATGAAGCCAAAGGAGCCGACGCTTCCTGTTAGGAGGGGAGGAAGGGGCCCGGGCCCTTGAGGCCGACCTCTCTGGAGTTTGGGCTAGGCATCTTGGCTGCCCTAGGTGACCTGGGAGGGAGCATGTGTGAAATGTAACTTCTTGATCGGAACCCCACCCTGAGTAACAGGTACAGGGCTAATTGTCCTTTTCTTAAAGAGTTTAGTAACCCTAGAGTAGGAATTATCTGAAGATTGCCTCTTTTGGGGGTCGAGAGGCATGATCCCACTTGCAATGACGAGGAGGAGGGGAGGATCTGAAGAGCTGGAAGATGAAGAGACTGAAGATGAACTGCTGCTACTCTCCCTGAAGAACTTAAACTTAGGTAGTGCTGTTCGATGATGACCGTCTTGACGAAGATCCTGGAGACACTATCCTGTGATGTCGGCTCTTTGCGTTCCAAAAAGATCGATCCATGAAGATGGCGATGAATCAGAAGATAAAAAATGAGAAGTCGATGGAGAAACATTTTTGCGGCTAAAAATTTTTTCGAGCGTGTTGAATGCAGACGAGTCAAGATTTACTACTTACACCACCAGGGATAAGGTTTTCCTGTTGTTGCCTTAGAGGACGAGCCTTTGTGCTCGTGGGCGTTGAAATTTCTGACCTTTTAGCCAGCGCCGGACTGTCTTCTAGCCTCAGAAGGCGAGCTGGGACAGCTGCCTTTGCTCAAAACAGTCAGAAAAAAATGAGCAGACTCACCTGAAACACGATCACGAACAACAACATTGTTATCACTAACACTGACGTCATCACCATATCTTTTAACGTTCGGACTATGGCGCCGAACTCATTACTATTTTTAAGACCGACTCCATGAAACCGTTCATTTGCGCTTCCATTTGATTTCTAAAAAGCACGAATTTGATTTATCAGCCTCGAGGCTGGGCTTGGCTTTAGGGAAAACATACTGGGAAGCTGGTGAAAGAAGAGGGGAATATAAGGGGAAAAAGCAGCGGTAGAGGAGGGGGTAGGAGAGGAGGGAGGAACACCGGTAAAGTAGATGACGATACGATGCCACCAGCGAAGAAGATATAGCTTCCTTACGGTTTAAAAGCTTTCCTGTCCCTATCCTTAACCAGCTTTACCTGATGGGAACTGCACGTTTGCCAAAACTCCTGACTCCATTCCTGTTTACACTCACTACATGTGTTCTCCTGGGAACACTCCTGACCCCTACATGCCGTACACAAAGAATGGCGGTCGTAGTTTAAGTTTGACCAGTTTGGAAGAGCACAAATTCCCTGCGCAAACTCTGGATCCAGAGAAACTGGAATCCGACATAGCTACCAAATTCACAAAAGCTACGCTAGCTAGATTAATAAACAGGATATTGAGTACTTCACCAAGGAGATATGCCAGAAAGAAACACAACGAGGTTCTGCAGGAAACCAAACAGTTTGAGACAGACGGACGCGCAAGATCAAAGATGCGTTCATAATACGCCAGATTGAAACTGACCTGGGACAGTGGGTAGGTCGCCTTCCACACCACCCCCACCGGCATCCGGTGGGGTCGGATCTCCGCCAATTATATCAGCGTTCCAAACAAAGTTTGAAATTTTATATCTCGGACGTAATCGAATTTTAAGAGATAAAAGCTTTTACAGTGTTTTGGTAAGTCATTATAATGAAACAGACAATTTTCAAAGAATGTGCTTGGACTATCGAAAAGTCAATACCCACCTTCAAACTGACATCCATTCTTTGCCTAGGTTAGAAGAGTTAGTTGAGCCAGCATCAGGGAATCAATTTTATGCTTCATTGGACATAAAAGACGCTTATTATCAGGTAGAATTAGATGAAGATAGTAGAGATCTGACAACGTTTAGTGATGGAGTCTCCTTATATAGGTTTAAGAGGTTACCGTTTGGTTTGAGTTGCAGCCCAGCTATATTTTCAAGGGTAACAGGTAACATCTTGGCTCCATTACTAAAAAAGGGATACATAAAGAATTATTTAGATGATATTGTAGTATGGGCACCCAGCTTGGAAGAATTAATTGAGAGATTAGAAGAGCTGTTCAAATTATTTAGTGAAAAAGGTGTGAAATTAAACATCAAGAAGTGTCAGTTTGCGCAAGAAGGGATAAAATTTCTTGGCCATATAATATCCAGAGAAGGATGCAAGCCTTGTCCTGACAACATAAGTACCATCAGAGATATGAGATATGAAAGCTCCTACTAATGTCAAAGAAACTAGAAGGATTTTTAGGAATGTGTGGATTTTATCGCAAGCACATACAAAATTTTGCTAAAATTGCTGTCCCCTTAACCAATCTCTTAAGAATGAAAGAGCCATTTGCATGGACACCAGAGTGTCAGCCTAGTTTTGAGCAGTTGAAACAGCTCCTTATGACAACTCCTTTGCTCATAAAAGCAGACATGACAAGACCTTTTCAGCTATTCACAGATGCTAGTCTGGATCATGTAGGTGCAGTGCTGATGCAGGAGAGTGATGGCCTTTTGAAACCTGTTGGATACTTTTCAAAGAAATTGAAGCCTGTAGGACAGAGATATTATACTACTGATAGGAAGCCTTGGCTATTGTGTTAGCATGTAGGCGGTTTCATCATTTCCTTTGGGGTACCATGTTTACAATCCACACAGACCATCAACCTCTTGCGTCAGTATTCAAAAGAAAGACAAAGTCACCTAGGATGAATAGATGGATTATTGAAATGCAGGATTATCGCTTCAAAAAGTTGTGTATAGGCCAGGAAAGCACAATGAGGTAGCTGATCAGTTAAGTAGGCCAGTTAGGGCAATCTTTCACAATAATCAAGACAATTATCTTGGGTTGAGTAAGGAAGAATACATGGCTAAGCAGGTAGGTGAAACAAGATGGGGTGAATTGATTGCATACTTAGAAGGAGGAAAACTGCCTAGGAAGAAGTTTCCCAGAGCGTTCATCCATCAGTTTATGCTGTATGAAGGCTTGTTATATCTGAGTGCTGACAAGCATGACAATAGTATTCAGTTAAGACTTGTGGTTCTGCAGGAGCTTAGGAAAGCCGCTTTGAAGTTTGGTCATGAGTCTGTTGCTAGTCATTTAGGGAGAAGGAAAACTATTGATGCTCTGGAGACTTACTTCTATTGACCTTCACTTAGATCTGATGTGGTTAAGTTTGTTAAAGAATGCATTACATGTCAGGTTCATAAAGACAGTTCATCCTTACAGCAGAAATTCCAAGAACTCCCACCAGTACATAAACCCTTGGAGCGTATCAGTATTGATTTGACAGATATGATGTCTGGTGCAAACGGGGTACCGTTACGTTCTTACAGTGATTGATCATTATTCACGCTTTGTGAAGTTTTACCCACTGAGGAATAAGACTACAGAAGTGTTCAGTAAGAATTTTCAGAAATATTTAAATGATTTTGGAATTCCAGGGTGTGTAATTCTTGACAATGGTACTGAATTCACATCACAGCAGTTTAGAGATCTTTGCCAAAAGCACAACATAAACACTGGTTTCATCACACCGTACCATCCTGAAGGTAACAGCATATCAGAAAGAATGCATAGGACTATGAAGACCCTGTTGAATGTCATGTGTCAGGGTCATCCTTATCAGTGGCCAACCTATTTAGGCGAGACCCAACGGGTCCTTAATTATGCTGTCCACGCAACAACAGGTGAACAGTCACATTATGTCTTCTTTAGCAGGAGACCTGCTACACAAATAATAACTACATTGCCATCAATTGATGATGAAGTGAGTGATTCTGATATCGCCAAAGTTCATGAGATAATCAAATGAGACTCAAATACCTGGTACTAGTCGAAAATTAAATGTTAAGTGGCTCGGACCCTATAGAGTGATAGAATTGTGCGAGATGGATCCACTTATGTGTTGAAAAATTTGTTTGACGATACAATCGTTAGAATTTGTTTGAGCTGCTAATAAACTAAAGCCATTCCACGGTGATGAAGAATGGTTAGTTAACATGAAAGAGCACTCTGAAAATGTGCCTGATATAGTAACTGAAGGAGTTCGTACAAGAGGTACCAGGAATATTGTGCCTCCCTCATGTCTCACTGAAGAGATATAGACTTTGTGTGGTGATGTACATGGACTTTTGCTGAGGAGAGACTTTGTTTTCCCCAGTGTAGTAGAGACTCGCGTTTTCTAATATTGGTAATGATGTACAGTATTGTAGTTTTGTACGTTTGTGTGTTCTCTTTTACTTAGTTTAAGGTTGATGAGTATATTTTTTCTGTTCAAGCAATGGCCAGTAATGTGAAAACTTTATAGTTTTGAGGTTGTGAACAAAGAAATAATGTAAAACATTTAGTACAAGTTTTCACATAGTGCCCTGGTTGGGAATGCAATTGTGGTCTTATGGGTCTTGTCATATAGGAAATTGTCAGAGTTTTGCTCTTGTAGTACTGGTTTGGTACATCTTAGAGGATCGAGTACACCACTTTCCAAACCCCTTTGAGATTCAAGTTTAGAGTCGTTTCTAGCCAAGAGCTCTGGTGAGTCTGATAATCATTAGGACGCCTAAATAGGAGTAAATTCTGTCCTCATATGTGGAGAACTCTTTTGTTGCAGAGTGATGTGACATCCTGTTAAAGTGGAGTCAATCCAACCCCAGTATTTCTTGAAAAAAACAAAGCTATTAGGAAAGCTGTATTGAATGCACACCTATAGGGTAGTGTCCCCATTTAGTACTCAAGTATATCCTTGTTTCATGTTGAAAAAGAGAGCCCCTTTAGTCTCTAGTTGAGATCGTTGCTTGTTTCTACTGTACAAGACCTGTTTAGACACTTGCAGACCCATCTAAGGAGCTGTTTGGTTCCATTAGGAAAAGTTGTCCTGATATTAGAGTGGACATGAATCAATTCTTTCTCCGAGGAAAAAGCTTTGTAAATGGGAAAATATGCCTTTAATTATTTAGTGATTTATTTAGGAATTGATTCATCATCCTCCTCTAATATCTTTACACTACAGTAAGAATGATTGTGACTATAAAGTGTTTTCATTTTTGCTGTGGACATCGAACCCTGTAGCAGTGTAGCCAGTCCCTTATTTTGTTTTTCTTTCGCTCTGAGTATCTTAATGCTTGTCCTGAATCTTTCGTCTGCATATTGGTAACATTAAAAAATAAGATGTAAGGGAGAAAATTAATGATTTTTGGTGTGAAAAGGATGTCAACTGGTAAAGGATGTCTTCATTTTGGCTAATTACCAAATTATTAAACAAGTTATTATTATTTTGCAAGGGACATTTAGTCCAGAGTCCTGAAGAGTATGTAAATTGGATCTAGTTCCAGGAGTTCTAAAGACTATGTAAATTAACCAAGTCCGGGAGACTAAGCCTGGGAGAAATTTGGCATGATGTAATGAGTAATTAAAGAAACATAACTGAGTACCAAGGATTTTCTTCAATACCATCGTACCTTACCACTAAAATGGAAATCAGCACTTCAATTGCCTCACAGTGGGAAGACATCTGGCCTCATCAGTAATAAGACCCATACACACAATTATCCAAAATATCATTTGTTAGCATCCTAGGACAGTCAATTACCCTGTTTTCCCAGGCATTGTAACACGTCAATAATTCTTCATACCCAAGTACTGAAATTAATTACAGTAATATTCATTTTGATAAGTCCAAGTTGTCTACCAAAGAAACTTACATTAGTGAACATACAGAAATAAAAGGGCCAATGAAGAAGTAAAGTGATGTTATAGACATGATTTATTGCTGATTTCTATATATGTTATTGATTACATTATTATTCAATATCGCAATTAATCATTTTTTAACAAGATAATAGTTCATTATATATATATATATATATATATATATATATATATATATATATATATATATATATATATATATATATATATATATATATATAATATATAATATATATATTTTTTAACAAGATATATATATATATATATATATATATATATATATATATATATATATATATATATATATATATATATATATATATATATATATATATATATATCTATCTTTTAACTAATGACTCACTGAATAATGTGTGAGTTTTCTACAATATATTCTTGATTTGATTTTTACATTATTGCATTGCCATGAGTTGTGCAATGTTTTGAGAGTGTTTATAATGTGGGCAGTCATATGAATGTTTGGTTTTATGTATAGATTTACAATTATCCATTTAAACTGTATTTTTATCGTCACACTGAGGGCAGTGTGAGATAGCGTGACCGAGTGGTGTTAAGTGATGTTAGGGAAATTAGATAGGAACAGAGAGAGAAACGTAAACAGTAGAAAAAGTAGAGAGAGAGAAACATAGAGAATAAAGGAGAGGCAGAGAACAAGGATAACACCTAGGTTGTGTTGTTGCTGTGAACGAAGAGGTGCTGACCAAAGTAGAAAACTTCTTCCACGAACCTTAAACAGTGAGCGAGTATACCGAGCCCAAAGCCATAAAACCGATCGTAAAATTTGGAAACTGTGGCCTCGCAATTAGCTTACTCAAGTCATGAGTCAACACCGCCAAAAAGCTAACATCAGCCTTCAATAGGAGGCGTTTTCATGGAAATTCCAGGAAATTGGGGGCTGGACAAAGTGATGCACTTCAACACCCTCCAATCAAACATTCTAGGGAGGGGTCTTTTACACCCCCTCCTAAGCCAATTTCCAATCAAGTCCTCTAAGGAGAGATTTGAACCACACCCACTCAAGTCCTTCCTGATCAACTGTTTGAGGGAAGGCCTTGCAGATAAATTCTTCCAATAGGACTGGAAGGAGGTGGCGATTGCAGATAACAAGAAATCCAGGGGTTCGAAAGGCAGGAGGGTAGCTGAGGAGAAGCAGATTCAAGAAAGGGAGAGTACATCTCCCTTGCTTTCGTGTTCCCCATATAGACTGAGTTGAACTATTTTTTACAAGAGTGATTTCGTTTATACAACTGTAACATGTTAATTTGTACTGAGCTTTTTTATAAGTAATATTTCTTTATTAAAGTGAAGAAATTACAGAACTGTCTCTATACGCCTTTCTGAGAGATATCAGTACTTTACAATAATATCCCTTCAAAATAACAAACTCATTAGCAGGAGACAATGAGAGACGCGCTGTGGACGGCTGTTTCGGCAATTAGAAGAATCTTGAAGGTAAGAAGGTGAGAAAATAACAATACTTTAATGGGACTCATTACAAAATGACCAAAAAAAAAAAGTTCCTACACAAAGTACACTGACGCAGGGAATTACATAAAATGAAAAAGAACATCATCTTTTAACCATTCTTACATGTACAAACCATACGAATCAGTGGTAACCGGGCAAGTTAAGATTGCTAAGACAGTCCATTGCTAAAATAGCTCTAGAAGACGTATTTCAAAATAAGAAACTTGCTAGTGTGCATTTACAATAATTTTATTGATTTACTCAGGCAGTACGAACTTCGCTGGCTGAATACATTTCTCTCTCTCTGTTCCTTATCCATTCAAGTAAGCATTCAACATAACTCCGAAGTGTACATGCACCATCTTCATTGAAAGAACCGGCCAACAGAGGAATAATTGATTAAAACAAACCAGATAAAAAGAAACAACTCTGTCCCACAGGTGGATGAGGACAAGTTAAGATTAATTAGAGTCATAGAAAACTGTCAGTCACGAGTGGGGTCTTTTATCCAGACCTAAGAAAATAAAAATTAGCCTTCCTCCCTCCTTATGGAAAGGAAGCAGCACAACGGGTACTAGGAACTAGTCACTCACGAATGCCCAGAAGCAATCAAAAAGTTGATTTTCCTTTTCCACAGGGCCACTGATCTGAGGTTACTGTCACAAGCTGAATAGCTTACCTATCTCTTTCTACTTACTTTCCCCAGTTCTCCTACTACTTAGTTACCCTCTGCTTAGGCAGAGTACACCTTCCTTTTAGTATAATTCGTTGGACTCAGGTCAAGTGTTGATTGCTAGGAATGCACTGGCACCATAGTGCCACCAAAGAAAAAAGGGGGAACACAGAAGAAAAAAGTCCTTTTGTAACTACATACCTACACCTGTACATAGAGATACAGAGTGCCATCAGAGTGACCTTTGCATGGGACACTCAGCCACAGTGCCATCTTATTGGAAAGGTGCCACATCACTGAGGTGTCACCCAAATCTGATGGACACTTCCTCTCTGCCCAAGTATGTCCAGTCAACCCACATAAACACCTTACCTACCAGAACCATGGCGACAAACAATCACAGAGCCTTCATGGATCTGGGGAAGGAGGCAGATCTCACGGGATCAGACCTCACCAAGTGGGTCAAGGAACAGCTGGATGACTTGGCCAAGCAAGAGAAGGAAGAAAGACTAGAATAGCAGAATTGTGAAGCCTAACAGAGGAGGTATGAAGAACACAGGCGGCTGGAAGATGCAAGAGAAGAATGGAGAAGACAGCATGAATTAGCCCTCAAGGAAAGTGAGCAAGCTCTCAAGGAGAGTGAGCTAGCTCTCAAAGAAAAGGAGCTCAAGTTGGAGAAGGCTCAAAGGGAAAATTCTGAAGCTATGGCTATCCAACAAGCCTCCAACCCCACACCTGCTGCACCAGATGCTCCGACCTCAAGCATTAATTCCCTCATCCCCAAGTGGACTGAGGAAGAGCCATAGGCATCGTTGGAGGAAATAGAGGCACTCTTTGACAACTACAACACCACCGAGACATGGAAGGAAAAGCTAAAGAAGCCCTTCTCTCACTGGAGAAGAGTCAGAGAGGCGACATGGTCGAAGTGCATAGGGTCATAACAAAAGCCTACAAAATAACCCTGGAGAAATGGAGACAGCAGTTCTGAGGTCTTGCCAAGGAAGTCGGCTGGTCCTGGATGGAATGGGCCTGTCACAAGACCCAGTCTGGTACCAGCTAGTTCGACTCCCTGTCATGCACTACATTCGAGAACCTTTTCAATCGGACCATGTTGGAGGATCTTTACCAATGCGTGCCTGGGCCCCTTGCTGTGTATCTAATGATAAGCAGCCCACCACCCTTATGGAAGCCTGTAGTATGGCCAATTTGTGGGAAACCTACAACCAATCCCACAGCACATCTCAACAGCGCATAGTGCCACCCAGGTACCTCTCGGGCTCGACTTGCCCGAAGAATGGACTGCCTAGCAAGCCTACATCCACCCACTGTAAGAAGTTGGCACACACTGAAGCTGAGTGCCGCTACACGTTAGGCACTAGTAAGCAGCCTCCTACTAACAACCAGAACTCCTCTCCCTCTACGTCCACTCAACCCTCTCCACCAACAGTCACCACAGTTCACAGCATCCCTACAAAGGGCCCGTGCCGATCCTGTGGTGCTGCCGTCCACTGTAGTGCTGGACATCCGGCCTGTCCAAATCATTTTCAGATACCAAGTTCGTCAACCTAATTAGCACCTCATTCTCTGCGGCCGGGCCGCAGAAGATACTTCACCCCAAGAGGCTGGATACCCAGTTCATCTCAGTGGCAACCCATAATGGCTCTCGTCTGCCCATGACCCTTCCGGTCATGGTAGACACTGCAGCAGACATTAGCTTGATTTCCAGGACCCAAGTGCCAGCCAGTGTAATGGTTGATGAGCAAAAGCGATGGGAGATGAAATGGATAAAGGGCCACACCACAACCGTTCCCACAGTCAAGCTCCAGGTCATGACACCTTAGGGCACACTACCCCATCGCCTTGGTGTGGTGGGTGGAATTCGGCCTGGAGTGGATTTCCTGTTGGGTCGGGACCTCTTCTGGGTAAGCCCTTCCCCAACACCACTTCGCAGCCATGTTAGCTCTTCGTTGGGTGAGTCGGTAGAGTTGTGGCCTAGCACTCACTAGGCCCGAGTTCGAGTCTCCGGCCGGCTAATGAAGAATTAGAAGAATTTATTTCTGTTGATAGAAATTCATTTCTCACTATAATGTGGTTCGGATTCCACAATAAGCTGTAGGTCCCATTGCTAAGTAACTAATTGGTTCTTAGCTACGTTGAATAAATATAATCCTTCGGGCCAGCCCTAGGAGAGCTGTTAATCAGCTCAGTGGTCTGGTAAAACTAAGTTATACTTAACTTAGCTACCTCCTCCACGGAGGCCCCGACTGTAGGAGCAACCTATCCACTCAAAGCCACTTTGATAGGCTTGGCACCCCAAGAAGAAGAACCACCTTCCGCCCACCGAAATGGTCAGCGGAAGGGGCACACACCAAACAGTTCTGGACCTAGTCCTCCCTCTCCATGAAAGGATGGCAAGAATTGAGGTCTTCCCTCTCCCCATAGGGACATTCAGTAGAAGCAGAACCACTGTAGGATGTGCAAGAGGACAGGCCACTCCACTAATTGGGAGGGCTGCCCAAATAAGCAACACCCAGCGTACGCTCCCGATCAAGACTCTCTGAGAGGCTCTGACCTCCAGCTGGGGCAGGGATCTCTGTCTCAGCCTAGTTCAAGCCATCCCCGAGGTATTGCACCTCCGGACCCCTCGTCAGGCATGCCTGACCCTCAATCGCTGCCAGTGCCGCTTGCGAGCACTGAGCAGTGCCACACTCCATCCATCTCAGAAGTTGAGCTACCACTCAAAGAGGACCCAGTGCCAGATCCAGATCATGATGGCGGATCCTCCTCCAGGAGACCCAGGATCCCTCACGGCAATAATCATAGAAACCTTTGAGCCTCCGACACCCAACACTTCTTCCTTCCCAAATCCATCTCCAGAGGATGAATGCCTGGTGGATCAATATGCTACGCCTTCTCTGAGAGACCAGGAATGGGCCTCCCCGTACGCAGAGGTCAGACCGCTCTTGCTCCAGTTGTCGCAGCAGCCGGAGTCGGGAGCCTTCCTGTAGCCTCTGAGGTTATCTTTGACCTTGTGTCCACTAGCCCTTCTGGCCTTTCCCCAGAGTCGATGCCCTCAAAACCTCCTAGGACTGACATAGATAGGCCTTGGGGGAACCCAAAGAAGAAAAAGAAGGAGTGGAAGAAAGCCAAGTAGTTGCCAGAGCCATGGGCTCATCTTGGCACTCGTGCCCTCTCAGCGCAGTGCCTTTCCATCTCAGAGTGATCCTGGCTCCTGCCCAGAGGAGGTAGCCAACATGATCCCTATCATACTAACAGCCTAGACCAGACTGAGTACATCAGAGCTGTAACCTACTCACTTACACCTTACAATGAACCGCAGCAACCACGTAAGTATATTGCAGTTGCAAAACCAGCCATCCTAACTATTGTGAAGAGAGCCACTGAGCTCGTGACACGCATGGCATAATACCTCAGATGAGGCAAGCATTTATCATATGAGGCAAACCTCATGTACAGAAGCGCAGGTTATATTTCTGTTGACTGTGATTACAAATTTTAGTGTAAGACATTGTATACTTGTAAGATTGTAACTTGGCTAGTTCATTGCCCTTTATGTTGGTGATATGGCCATGTTCTAATAGCTTAGGGCATAGGAGATACCATTGAATGAACCAGTTGGCTAGGTCAGAATATCACGGTCATAAGAGGTAGCATGTAATAACTGTAAGTACTTTTAGTTAGTGTTAGGAGTCTGTAGAAGTAAGTGATTAAAAGCTTATATCCCTTTCTAGAGTCAAGTAGATCCTTAGCTAGTTGGATTGCAAGGGACAAATCTGTTCAGGGGAAAAGAATAAAATAATCGAGGCGAGCAGCTTGCTTAATACAGACCTTAATGCCCGGAAGGGAGTGAAGGCCTTTTTAAAGTGGGGAGCTTTTACAAATATTATGCTGTTCAGCCTCTCTTCTTTGATTTCGTAGAAATATAATTAAAACCAAAAGAAAATAAAAGGAAACAAAGACAAGACAGCACCAAGGAAAACCTTCCTCTGTGGAAAACAGGGAGAGAGGCTTGTTGTTTGTTGTGTTTAAAAAGCCAACCGTCTTAGCAGCTTATAAGTTTAGTTTAGGGGCCTATCTAACAGGGATGGTTTTAACAGGGTCACCTTTAGGTAGGGTAGTTTTTGTCATTTTTCAGATTGCCCACAAGCTACGAAAAGGTGGTTGTTTACAACAAGCAAACCCCCTACACATATTCGACCCAGGTCAGAGAGAGTTCAGCCGTCATGAGGAGAGCACAAGCTTTAGTGCTTCCACTTCCTTTCTTTTGTCTTTTCTAACTTAGTGGAACAGACGATAATCGCATCAACAGACCCAGGGCGTCAGATGCAAGTGTGCACAAGCAATCTGCGAAAGGTCAGTCTGACAATGACAATTATTTTATCTCTTCCACTGTATTTCTGGTTTAATTTCTCTCTTCTCAGGTGAAACCATATCCCCTTTATGAAGTCGATTATAAGAAGTTCAATTAGTGTTGCCTGGTGAGATTGCATAAGATATCCTCATTGGTGTTTACATAATATTCTCAATTTAGGATACACCCTTCCAGTAATTAAGGATTAGTGAGAGGACATCTAACTAAGACCTTGGAACCTGGTCATACATTTGTTTGGAGGAGGAATAGCCGTAGAGTGATAGGGAACCGCTTCTTAGAGCGTTACTAGAGCCATCAACTGTTGCGTTAACCTGAGGTGGGGAAAATATTTTTGTGTCCAGAGGGGGACGAATTGGGGAGCTGTTATTGGCTCATGTAGATTTCCTCACTTTAAAAAATTTACTTTGTTGGAACAGGTGGTGGTTGATCAATGGGGTTATTTAATTCATTTGTTCCAGAATAAAGCAAAATATTCAGTAACCTAGTTCCAACTGGTGACCAAATCTAATTAAGTTAATATCTGTCTTGTGGAGAACTTTTGGCCTTAACTGATGGGATTACATGGGTCTTAGGTAAAGCAAGACTGTATAAATCACAGTAATTAATGATTAAACTCATCCACCAAATGACCATATATATATATATATATATATATATATATATATATATATATATATATATATATATATATATATATATATATATATATATATATATATATATATATATATATGTGTGTGTGTGAAGATAAGAAGGCCCATAAAACACTATTTGAATGCTCGCAACCATATATTTCAGGCGCTTCCTTCTGTGCCGCTGTTCACTGGAAAAATATGGACAGATGAAATGTTACAAGGGTATATATACAAAGCATATTTAGGTGTGGCATTAAGTCTCCGATAGTATGCAGGTGACCGTTTCCTAAGAAGGAGGAGAGTAAACTGTTCCCTTTGTATATATATATCTTGTAACATTTCATCTGCCCATATTTTTCAAGTGAAAAGGGCCACAGAAGGAAGTTTATAAATATCCAAATATATGTGTTGCAATGTTCAAATAGTGTTTTATGTTAAATCTTATCTTCATATTATACTGTAGTATTACAGTAAAAAAGATATTTATATATATATATATATATATATATATATATATATATATATATATATATATATATATATATATATATATATATATATATATATATATATATATATATATATATATATATATATATATATATATATATATATATATATATATATATATATATATATATATATATATATATATATATATATATATATATATATATATATATATATATATATATATATATATATATATATATATATATATATATATATATATATATATATATATATATATATATATATATATATATATATATATATATATATATATATATATATATATATGTGTATATATATATGCAATGAGTTTGAAAGTATTTCTACAGTGAATAAGTATGAAATTCACTGATCGTGACTATTCAAAAAAAAAAAAAAGAGAGAGAGAGAGAGAGACAGTGGTGATTACTTGAAATGATGAGCCGTGAGACCAAGTAAATTGGAGTTTTCTCTAAACAACCAACGTCGAGATATGGGAAAGTAAGGAGGAGCTTAATAAGTGGAAAGGTCAGCAAAATTGACCTGATTTGTCCTTTGCCAAAGTGGGAGTTGGAATTGAACCATTAAGATTAGAGTATGTATCTTCAAGGAGGAGGAGTTTTCTTCCACATAGGTCCAGAGCTCATTCTGATCAATTTTTAGTTAGAGTTAACTTGAACCCCTTTTAGGTAAGATATGTGTCGCTCTCCTCTCTGATGTCAAGAGAAATTTCTAAGTCCAGTGTGGCTGGCCGTGTGAACTTTTAGTGTTATAAGAATAAAACCTAAGAAAGTGCCCGTCGAATCACTTAACCAAGTTTCTGCGTTCCTACGAGTTAACCAAGGTTATCGGCTATCGCAGAACATCAATACATAGGTCTTACCAAGTGAAACGTCAACAGACAGAAGCAGAGTCATTTATACATGAGAACCCATAACGCAACATAAAAAGTGCATATCGTAACATAAAACTGGTGGCAGTCTCGGGGATTCGCCCAGCGCACATTTGAAAAACAATAAATGTTCGCGGCCCTAGAGAAATTTACAGAGAGTGGAGAGTGACTGCGCTAATAACTAACTCTCAAATTAAAAGTGCAAACAATTTCAAGACGGTTTTCAGGAACTAGAAACATAAAAACAGTAATATAAGAGAGCAGAGGGAACGAAGCAAAAAGGAATGTTCCACGAAGCAGCGAAACTTTTTGCGTCGATCGGAGTAAAAATTGACAGCGGTAAATCTCTGCCAGTTTGAAGTTTCCGAACGTTCGCAACACAAGATCAACAAGAAATTCAGTTTAATAATTAACTATTACAATAATAAGAACAATAGTAATAATCACGGCATAGAACAGCGGTGATTTTTATAAAAAGTATAACGAAATTTACGAAAGAATCGGCAACTCGCGCCACTCACTCATCGCTGATAGCAGCAAGTGAAGGTCAAACAAAAACAAACAGTGCTGGCGGACGTATGAAAGTCGCTAATATCTACATCAGTTCAGTGAACCTTTCTATCGTGTACGGACTTAAATACACGAAATTCCCACAATTTTTGGTCGCTAAAAAGGCGACTTAGAGGAAATTAGCGGTACCACAGCGGCGACGAACGAGAGCGGAAGACGGCGACGGACGATAGTGAAGAAATCGGAACGGCGATACAGTTTTGGAAGTAAACCTCCCGAGGTGAAGTTCGCATCTTCAATCAACAAGAGAAAAGACACTGGTATTTTCCACTGTCGCTAACCACAATTTGGAAGGGATTCCAAATTTTTCTTCGACAAATTCAGGGAGTAACGGACTAGAAGTCGGCCGAGCTGTGCCGATTATGGCTGGAAGACGAAGACATTTGCGCTGATGTGAAATCAGCGCTATCTTCAAGTGCAAGATGACATGAAGCTATTTGAATAGTAATCATTCATTCCTAGTATCAGGGAATTATCAAGAAAAATTTTTTTTTTCTGTGAATAATTAATTTTTTTTTGTGCGTGAAATTTTAACATAATTATTTTTCCCTGCAGTGCGCAAATAATTTTTTTTTCTCAAACCTATTTAATTCAAATAAATTATTTTCTTTTTGAAGAATAATTATCTGAATAATATTTCCTTGTTGTTGTACGAAGGAAATAATTTTTTTTTTCATATTTAGTAATTTTTTTTTACGAAATAGAAATTTTCGTTCACTTGGTGACAGAGATAATTCTGTTTAAATTATTCTATCAAATAATAATTTTGTTGTTATACACTTGGCGCAGTGTTTTTGCAGTGGAACCCAAACAACTGTCATAAGTCCTAATATCAGACATTTTCAGATTGTGAGAGAGTCCTATGAAGGAATGTGTTGGGGAAATTGAATTTCTATTGTCAAGTGCAGTCACTAAGAACTCAGCAAACATGCAATTGAAGTAAGTACCTGCTTCTCAAATGTTTTTTTTCATTCATTTTTCATTCTTGGAATCATTGAATATTTTATTAGTTAATATGAATGAATCCTTTGATGAAGTAATTTTCCGACTGCAACAGACAAGGGGCGGAGACCAGACTCAATATAACCTAAGGCCTGTACCTGAACGACTTTCTAGACAAATTAATCCTAGTAATACTAGACCCATAGTCAGGGTCCCCCACTTAGTTTACCGACAACTAGTGCGCCTAACACTTCCGTTGTAACCACTAACCCAACAAATTCGACTGTACCTAGAGGCTACATCATGGCTCAAGCCGCAGTAATCACCCAAGCCACTAGATTTTGTGGAACGGTAGACCCAAGTAATGTAGATAAAAGTAGACTAGAAGAATATAGTGTAAATCGATGGTTGGCAGACACAGAAAGCAGAATTTCAGCTGCTGGTATCACAGATGAGAGAAAGAAAATAGATGAAGCACTCTTGTATGTTAGTATGGAACATGGTGATGTACAAACAGTTCTTCATTCAGTACTTTTTAGGAAAATTACTCTGTTTAACGAATTCAAGAAACAGTGCTTACAGTTTTGGCAACCAGAAGCACAGAAAGATCCATGGTACAACATAGGAACTTTCCATCATCAGAAATATGAGGGTAATCACTTAGTTTTAGCCACTAGAGTAGAAGAAGCTATAGATAGTGTGACAAGAGATATGAAAGCTGTAGGAATTGTTGTTGGAAGGAAGGATGACTTTGATAATGATGAAACAGATTTAGCTAGTATATCCAAGGTACTTAGATATATGTCATTAGGGCCAATCTACGATGCTTTGGGTAAGGATGAAAGAGTAGCCTTAAAGAAGTACTGCGATAGGAAGCCAAATGATGGAATTGTACAAACCTTGATGTACATAGAAAGGAAAGTAAAACAGAATTCATCAAGTAGTAGTGCAGATTTTACGGAAACCGTAGCTAGTGGAAGCCCAAGAAATAATAGCAATCAGTCCAGTAGAAACCAATCAGGGCAAGCTAGGTCTAGGCATCAGGGAAACAGAAATTCGTTTGATAGAAACGGTGGGAACAACAATAGGAGATTTAATCAATCAAGCAGAAACAATCAAGGTAGGCCACCAAATAGAGGTAACAATGGGAATACCACTGGAACCAATGGAAATAACAGTGGAAATAACAGGGCTCCTGGACAGAGGGGAGCTAGTCAAGGCCAAAATTCAGGGAATAATAGACCACAGTCAAATAGGCAGAGACAAATTGTGGAAATTATGGTTATTCCAACCATACAACACAGAATTGTAGAAGAAACAAATGGTGTTCGAATTGCAATAAGATAGGACATTTGATCCAGAACTGTTGGTACAACAGACAGGGAAATTCTCAGGGGTCTCAAAATAACCAAAATACTCAGCCTAATAACCAGAATACCTCCCCCAGTAACCCAAATCAAGGGGATTCTCAGTGACAATCACAGAGAGCACAGCAGAAAGGTCCATCCTTACAGAAAGAAATAGTGACATTGAATAAGGATGTATCCCCAACAGACATTACTCGAAGTAATGAAATAGTGTTTTCTGTAAAGAATTTTAATACGTGTCAGGAAGAGTTGCCTATCATACAAGTACACTTAGAAGGTGTACTGAGTTCCATGTTGTTGGATACAGGCAGTACTGTAAGTATCATAGATAAAGGCACTTTAACATAACATATGGGTTGTGAGCTTTCCCAAATGAGAAAATCCTATAGGACCATAAAGGGGATCGCTGGAAAGCAAATAAGGGCTCTAGGCAATGTCATTTTAGAGATAGAAGTTCTAAATAAGAAATTCAGGGAAGAGTTTGTGGTGCTGGAAGAGAAATATTTTCCAGCTCAAGCTCTATTTTCCTTCCAGGCTATGAAAAGATGTGGAATTATACTAGATTGTAGCAATGGAAGAATAACTATCAAGGAAATTGATAGAGGAAATGTTTGCTCTCTTGAAGAAGAGGAACAGTTTCAGATAAACCTGATCACTTTACCTGAGACAACCTCATCTGAAGAAGTAGACATCCAACAGATAGAAATGGAATTTAATGCTAACCCGGGTAGGACAGTGTGTAGAAATTCAATGATAGAAGAAATAGAAGAAGATAGTCAAACTGCTTTTCAAAGCCTAGAAGCCACTCAGGTGGAATTCTCATATAGCAGGTATGAACCTGATGACTCAAGCGCACAACAAGTAGATACCTCCGAAGAACTTAGTTCTTTTTCCCAACCTGACGATCCTGACACGCTAATAGAATGTAGTCACCTAACAATAGGAGAAGATATGGAAGAGAAGTATCTCAATGAGGTGTTGCTGTTAGGCAACCTGAAAATGACAGAGATAGGTTCTGTGATATCACAAGATGAAAGTTCAGATGCTACTGATGTCTGTTACACTGCCGTTGTACAGAATGCAGAAGAAATCTGCTTAGTTAGTACTGCCGATGATAATCTTGTAAAATTTAGATTAAATAATAGCGTTATGCTGCATCCACAAGGTCTGACAAAGGTTTGTCTTAGAATTGTAACAGATAAAAACCTAGGTGATACAGATGTGTTATTAGTTAATGAAGACTTACCAGACTTTGTGAAAATGGACAATTCCCTAGTAAGACTTAATGGTGGAAATTGTACGACTTATGTGTATAATTATTCTGACAAGAGACTAGAATTGCATGCCGGCATAGAATTCTGTAAGGGAATTGTGATTACTAACCCTTTACTAACCATAAGTGAAAAAGCATTTGTCTCTGTAGCTGAAACAAGAGTTAAATTAGAAGGGAAGTAAATAATACAGATTTTCCTCATTGTAGGGACAGGTTAATACAGATATTAGAGAAATATAGGAATGTTGTAGCGGTAACAGGAGACAAGTTAGGAAGGACAGATGTCCTGCAGCACAAAATAGTCATAGAAGATGGTGCTAGACCCTTTTATGTACCTAACTACAAACTTCCAATACGTCAAAGACCCATCGTAGACGAGATGGTTGAAAAGATGAAGGAAGATGGAGTCGTAATTCCTTCTAAGTCACCTTATAATTCACCTTTACTGCTAGTTCCAAAGAAAGACGGTAGTTGGAGGATGGTAATCGATTACAGGAAATTGAATTCCCACACCGTCCCTGATCGAATGCCAATGCCAGTCAATAATGACATGTTAGCTCAATTAGGAGGTGCCAAGGTATTTTCTAGCCTCGATCTACTAAGTGGATATTGGCAAGTTCCTCTCGATGAAGAATCCAAGCATCTCACGGCATTCAGTACTCACAAAGAACATTTGCAATTCGAGGTAATGCCGTTTGGTCTTACTTCGGCTCCTCTAACATTTGTACGTTTAATGCTGCAAATCTTGGGAGATGTTGAAGACGTATCGGTTCATCTTGACGATGTAATAATTGCTAGTAAGGATGTAGAGAGTCATTTCAAGACAATAGAATTAGTATTAGATAGACTCAGAAAGGCCGGATTAAAGGTAAAAATTAAGAAATGACAGTTCATGAAGAAATCTCTAGAATATCTAGGACATGTTATCAGTGAACATGGTTTGAAAATGCAAGAAGGAAAGATTAAGGCTATTGTGGACTATCCAGCCCCAAGAAATTTGAAGGCACTAAGAAGATTCCTAGGTATGGTAGGGTATTATCGACCTTTCATAAAGGGATTTGCTACAATAGCAAAACCATTAACTGAGTTAACTAGGAAAGATGCTAACTATGAGTGGAAAGATGAACAGGAAACAGCGTTCAAAACACTAAAGGATATGTTGATAACAGATCCTATCCTAGTTTATCCAGACTTCGAGAAGGAATTCTACTTAGCCTGTGATGCTTCAAGTACAGGACTAGGTGCCGTCTTGATGCAAAAGGATAAAACAAGGATGATTACTGTATACTATGCCAGTAGAGTTTTGAATGCAGCTGAAAGAAATTACAGTACAACAGAAAGAGAATGTTTGGCCTTAGTCTGGGGATTACAGAAATTTAGTCACATTTTGCTAGGACATAAAATTAATGTTCTTACAGATCATAAACCCATTTGTGATCTTTTCAAGAAAAGGGCTTTTACCAATAATATGAAGTTCAATAGATGGTTCGTTAGCGTGTTAGAATTTGCCCCAGAATTTAGATACATACCTGGTAGATATAACACATTAGCTGACGCCTAATCTAGATCACAAGAAGAGAACGAGAAACAAATTACCACTCATAATTTCGCCTTCAGTTGTCAAATCACAGACTTAGATTTAGACAAAGTTCGTCAGGAACAACAAAGGATTCTAGAATAAAGGAAGTAATTGGTAACCTCTTGCAAGGTGAGGAAAATTCAGAGTTTCAATTGATAGATGGATTATTATACAAAACTTCAGACAGACCAAATGCTTGTTCACGTTTGTACATTCCTAATACACTGATACAGGACGTCTTAGAACTAACCCATTCATACAAGTTATCAGGACATCCTGGAATTAAGAAAACATGTAGAACAATCACTAGAAACTATTTTTGGCCTCGATGTAGTGAAGATGCTAGTCGATTTGTTCAGAACTGCACCATATGTAATATACATAAAGGGAATGTCAACGTCAAGGCTCCTCTGGAAATGTATCTTTCAGAATTAAATCCTTTTCAAGTAGTCACAATGGATTTTTAGGTCCATTCCCGAACACCATTAGAGGAAATAAACAGATTTTAGTTTTCATTGACTATTTGACCAGATACGTAGAAATTGTTCCAACCAGAAACAGAAAAGCATCAACGGTGGCAGAAGCCTTTAAGTCTAGAATCATAACCAGACATTCATGTCCTCAAGTTTTGCTCTCAGACAATGCTGCTGAATTTACTAGTGACATTCTAAAGAAACTGTGTGACTTTCATGAGATACAGAAATGTCAAATAACAGCACATAAGCCAAGCTCAAATGGAGCAGTAGAAAGAACAAATCGCAAAATAAAGGATTTTCTGAAAACATTGGTAACACCAAACACTGAAGACTGGGATTTGACTCTTGAAGACATACAATTTACTCTAAACATCACAGTAAATGAATCAATAGGAGAAACTCCTCATTTCCTATTGTATGGCTACCAAAAGAGAATGCCAAATTCACTTTTGGATGATGCCGCACCACCCAGACGTACGTACAACTATGAGGACTATATTGCTTGGAAGACAAGACGTACGTATGAGACAATTAAGGTTACCAGGGCTAGGTTAAAGGAGTTACATAAAAAATCTAGTAAGTATTACAATAACAGATCCACCATACCCTCGTTAAAGGTAGGACAACAAGTTTATGTACTCAATCATGTTCTTGAAGGACCTAATACCAAAGTCTCACCTAAATTCAAAGGTCCATATAGAGTTTTAGAAGTTTTGAAGTTGAATAAATTCAAGTTAATGCATGAGATTACCTTGAGAGAATCTATTGTACATTGGAACCACATTAAAGTAGTGCAATGGTAAACAAATGTAGTTAATAAGATTTTTACTGCTTAATAACATTATTTCAGCAAATGGATTGTTTGGTGGTTGGCAGTGAGTCAATTTGTGAACTCACTCGTACAACTAAGGAAGGGAGCCATCATCAGGAACATGGCAAGGTTAAGATGATACAGTACCTAGCCATTGTTAAGATCCGGACGGACTCCATTATCGATCAGAGAGAGCAGTTAGTCCAGCTGAGCAATCAGATCCAGGCAGGAATTACAAAGTGTCCAAGATAGAAATTTGTACGACATGCTCTCCAAGTTGCAGAGTGACATTGATAGTGTTATGCCAAGGAAAGTAGTAAAGCGATCACTCATACCCTTTATAGGCGTAGCTTTACACAATCTCTTTGGAGTGGCGACCGATGGTAATGTTGAAAAGCTAAAGGAAAGAATGGCTGAACTTGAAAATTGGGCTTCTGAGCAGGGCACTGTCTATAATAAAGTAATAGGAAATGTCAATCAAAATCAGAAAATGATCACAGTGCTGAAAGAATTTGTGAATAGTGCACTCCATAATGTTTCATCAGAAATTGCTAGAATCCATCAAACAGAAATGATGGAGCAACTGCTCATAGAAACAAGTAATTTCCTTCTGGAATACAAGGAATTACTCAATGCGATCATGATGGCAGGTAAAAACCTGCTGTCGCTTTTCTGATAACCCTAGTGAAATTGAAGCCATTATTCAGAAGTGTGTTGTGAACAACCATTTGAAGCCACTAGTAGAAAATATAGTGGACTATTATGGCATGATCACAGTGAAAGTAGTAGCTAATCAAATAATCCTAGTGATCCCTTTCAATAATCAAGACAACAACTCATTGATGTCAGTCTATCCATTCCCAATGGTAGTAGATAATAAGTCCATTGTACTAGAAGGAACAGTTCGACACTTTGCCTTGCAGCATGATTCGTTCCTAGTGACCGAAATTCCCGAACATGAGTTCAGGGAATGTGTCCTGCTTAATGATGGTGTATATGTTTGTAACATTGTGAATTTCTATGAACCCTTGAGTGCTCTTCATTGTCTAGATGATCTTGTAAACAACAAGAATGGTAAGAACCATTGTAAGTACCTACCGTTTACAGAAACTTTCAAGGCTCAGATCATTGATGATGAAATTTTTGTGTTCTCAACAGATTGAATGCTAAGATTGACTGTAAGTCAAACAAAACAGAAATAGTTTTCATTAATGTACACTCATTTTCATCTGCTTGTGAATTGGTCATTCTACATAATTTGTATTACAAACCTACAGTCTTCACGACGTACAGTTTAAATTTCACTAAAAGTGTACATCAGTTTGCAGTTATTAACGAATTTCAGCTTTCAGAACTGGAATTGGAGACATTCACAAAGCTAGAAGAGGTTCATACTTTCTTTCATACATATAAGACCGAGATTTCTCCTATCATGTCATTCATAAATGTCATTCTTTTGGTACTGTTTGCTTTCATTTCCTTTATAATTGTCAGGAAATTAATATTGAATAAGCTTACCATAATCAAAGACATGATGGACAGAATCCTTCCTAAAGAGTGATAGCGTTTACCATTGACTTGCACTTGAACATTTTGATGATTGATTTTTTTTTATTTACAATCTATGATTTCTTTTAATAACAATTACAGTGTTTATGATATGTGAATTTTTACCAAGTTATCATGATTGGTAACCAGAGAGTAATAGGCATTTGATATATTTACTTTGCCTTATTTTTCTGCATTTATTTTGAGTATTTGATATATATATATATATATATATATATATATATATATATATATATATATATATATATATATATATATATATATATATATATATATATATATATATATATATATATATACTTGTCTTGTTTTGTGTTTAGCACTATGATGCATTATAATATTTCTTGCATTTATTTGCTTACTAATGGAAATTATTGACATTGAAGTAATTGACTATAGTCAAGTTTTTCTTTGAATGTATATTATAGGCATTCATATAATTTTATTTCCATGCACCTGCTTACATGACTACTTTATTAATTTTTGCATTACATTATTATTGCTGGGTTTACCTTAGTTGGTTGGCTTAGATTTAATTTTTGTAATGATTTTATATGATTTTGAGATGGTTAATCCTCTTACATTAATTGATTCAATTTATAATTTTGTACATTGTAGTCAATGTAGGTATGTGGCCGAGTGATGTTATGCAATGAGTTTGAAAGTATTTCTACAGTGAATAAGTATGAAATTCACTGATCGTGATTATTCAAAAAAAAAAAAAAGAGAGAGAGAGAGAGAGAGAGAGAGAGAGAGAGAGAGAGAGAGAGAGACGGTGTTGATAACTTGAAATGATGAGCCGTGAGACCAAGTAAATTGGAGTTTGACTAAACAACCAACGTCGAGATATGGGAAAGTAAGGAGGAGCTTAATAAGTGGAAAGGTCAGCAAAATTGACCTGATTTGTCCTTTGCCAAAGTGGGAGTTGGAATTGAACCATTAAGATTAAAGTATGTATCTTCAAGGAGGAGGAGTTTTCTTCCACATAGGTCCAGAGCTCATTCTGATCAATTTTTAGTTAGAGTTAACTTGAACCCCTTTTGGGTAAGATCTGTGTCGCTCTCCTCTCTGATGTCAAGAGAAATTTCTAAGTCCAGTGTGGCTGGCCGTGTGAACTATTTAGTGTTATAAGAATAAAACCTAAGAAAGTGCCCGGCGAATCACTTAACCCCCTCCTGAAATAAGATAGACAGTGTGAGAAGAATTAAGAACAGACCAAGTTTCTGCGTTCCTCGAGTTAATAACAAGGTTATATATCGCTATCAATAGAACATCAATATCCAGGTCTTACCAAGTGAAACGTCAACAGACAGAAGCAGAGTCATTCATACACATGGGAACCCATAACGCAACATATAAAAGTGCATATCGTAATATATATATATATATATATATATATATATATATATATATATATATATATATATATATATATATATATATATATATATATATATATATATTATTAACTGCTGTGTTCTTATTTTTATATATATATATATATATTTGCCATTAGCATAAATGTTTAATGTTCATAGTAATATATATATATATATATATATATATATATATATAT
>NC_089742.1:7498196-7500696 GCF_040412425.1 Macrobrachium rosenbergii
TGATTAACAGCTCTCCTAGAGAGGGCTGGCCCGAAGGATTAGATTTATTTTACGTGGCTAAGAACCAGTTGGTTACCTAGCAACGGGACCTACAGCTTATTGTAGAATGCGAACCACATTATAACGGGAAATAAATTTCTATCAACAGAAATAAATTCCTCTAATTCTTCAATGGCCGGTCGGAGAATCGAACGCAGGACCAACAGAGTGCTAGCTGAGAACGATACCCATCCGTCCAATGAGGAACACCAAATTTACAAAGACAATAACTAGATTTATCAAGATAATAACTACAGCCCAGCGGTCACTATTCAGATGCAGAAACATACGTGCGTGCATTTCATCCAAAGGTCAGGAAAGCTTAAGCCAGGAATCTGCGCATGAAACGAGCTGATAATATTGTAGAACTGTTCCAGAACTGGTCTCTTGACGTTCCGTTTTGTTTGGGATGCATTAATTTTTTTCTCCCTGAATAAATAAACCTCTTATTTCGATGATTTGATCTTAGATCATAAATAGATTTTATCTTTAGTGTTCGTAAATATTTCGTTTTTTCTCGAATGTTAGCCGCAGTAAGGGCTTATACAAAAGTTTGTTGGTTATAAGAACCGGAAACTAACAATTAAATTAGACAGTTCCTTTTATTACTGACCTTGTCTCTATTTCTTTCCCTCTCTCACTCCTTCCTTCTCTGTTCCTGTAACTTTGTCTCTCTGTCCTATACTCTCTGTTACTATGTCTCTTTCTGTTTCTGTTTCCTGCAATGTTTCCAGTTAACAAGTTTCCCTTTTGCTTTAATCATTCTTTATCTTATATGAAGAAAGTTCTCCCTTTCCTTGCCTTGTGTTTATTTCTTTCCAGCAGTTCCTTGAATTTAACGTTATACAAATTAGCGGCGTGCCGTATCGGTAGTAATTAGGCCGACACCGACGAAAATACTCGAGAAAATACCTAACATCCTTTTCCAGCAGGGCAAACGACCGACATATTCAAACGAGAGCAAATAAGACAAGAAGAAAACGATAATACAAAATTCCCAGAAAGAAACCAATATAATCTGGAAACCTGAATCAACAAGGAAATCTCATAACGTTCTGTTTTTAGCTTTTTTTTTTTATTCCTTTACTAAGATGGTTTATATGAACTTTGGCTGGCAAAATGATAAAATTATGGATTTTTAAAATGAATAATCTAATAATGTTTTGTATTGACCATTGTTCAAATTAATTTACTAAGATATTTCAAAAGAACTTTGGCTGGTAAAATACGAATATGAATTTTAAAGAACTAATCATCTAGTGGCGTCTACTTTATACCTTTTTCAGATTAATTTACTAAGATATTTTATAAGAACTTTGTTTGGTATAATGACCAGATTATGATTTCCACTAAAAAGCCGTTTCTAACAGAAAAATAAAGTACTGGTAGTAGAAGAAAAGCACTAACTACTATCCGTGGTAAAATAATGATCACCGTTTTTTAAACCATAGTCACCTGGGGAAGTCATAAATCCCTATTAATAGATGCTGATTAGGATCTCATTCGGTAGGTTATTATGTGAAGTCCTAATTAATGTGGGACTCTTGTGTCAAATATAATTATGCTCTCTCGTCTCTGATCTAATTAGGTGATTCCCAAGTGGATGGACTTTTTATTCATGCTTCTTTACGCTTTATCTTTACCGTTGGCTCTCTCCATGAGATCCTGGTCTTATTGACATGCACTCCAGAGAGAGAGAGAGAGAGAGAGAGAGAGAGAGAGAGAGAGAGAGAGAGAGAGAGAGAGAGAGAGATACTATTAAAGTATGTGAATAGTTCCAAGAAGTTGGTGTGAGAGTTACTGGATATTCCTATAAATTCAGTGTGTTGTTTTAGGTCCAAACAATAATGTTTTTTGTCAAAATTTTGCTGATATATTTTATCCTGATAGAAAATAAAATTAATATTGAATCACATAACGACATGAAATATGCTTCTTTTACATGCACAAAAACAGGATGATTTATTTGGTATTAGTAAAAAAATCCAAATAAACAGCAAAATTCGAAATAAACATCCGATTTCCTACTCTGTAACTTTTCATCATTTAAAGTATTACGGTATTTTCAGCAACTTGCAGGAGCTATTAATATTATCTTCTCCCAGATGTAGCTGTGAACCGCTTTACCTTGAAACACAGAAATTTCTTTTTAGACAGAAATCAATTTTCTTTAAACTTTTAAAATATCCGAAGATAGAAATGTAGAAAAGATGCTTACTTGAATATTGGTAAAATGTCGACGGCACGGTACATCTCTCTATCGATACATCTTTATACTGCGACGGCGCCTGATGCAGTCTAAGTCCATGACATTCATTTGTAATACGAAGCTCATATGGACTGCTGACAATGCATATGACATACCTGATATTGTGAACAATAGCGTAACACAATATTCAACGATCGTCGTCCTTGTCTCTCATCTGGTTTATAAATGTTTATTCTTTTTGTCTTTTTTTTT
>NC_089742.1:7505696-7533196 GCF_040412425.1 Macrobrachium rosenbergii
TACCAAATTGGAGCCTTCTAACCTCAGTAGTTTTTATTTTATTTAACTTAAAGTTATCCATAATCGTGCTTTTGGAGTGATACAGGATAGGCCACCACCAGGCAGTGGTTAAAGTTTCATGGGCAGCGGCTCATACAGCATTATAACAAGACCAACGAAAGATAGATTTATTTTCGGTGGCCTTGATTGTACGCTGTAGCTGTTGTACATCAAACTCGATCGAGCCGAGGAAACTTCGGCGCATTTTTACTCTTTTTTTTTTTCACACGAAGGAAACTTATTACTCCCTTGGGCTGACTGTGCAAGTGCTTGATATCTTTTTGACTTCATATGTCGCCGTAGCACTGACAGTTTTGGATTTATAGAGCAATTGCACATTTTGCAAAATGCACTTTTGTTTTTAGTATCTTTTCCTTTCCTTGCAAGCCAACATTTCATTTCTGGATCAGGAATCCACTCACTATGAAACGACTGTGAGTAAGATTTTTTACACTTCTTAGCATCACTAACTGCAGATTCAGCAGAACTACAGCAAGGCCTAATTTCTCGATAGTCAGAGGATTCGGAAGACTCATTTGGATAATCACGATCATCTCTTACGGTTCTTTTTTTTTGGCATTTTATCACTGAAGATAGAAAACATGGTTCCAGATGGATAAACACTGATTGAGAATGTGTCCTCAAGTGGACAGTAACAACAAAAATTGCAATTCTACAACCAATGAAACGGGAACTCGGTGCCGCGAAAATGATAGAGGCTGGGTGTGGAGAGTTTGGAGACGCGAGTCACCCGACCAATACAAGTCCAGCTCCAGACTGTCCAAGTCCACGCGTCGCCAGGCTTACCTTACACTTACATCATAAAGCACAGACATTGGCGACGCTTGGGCAGTATGAGGGACACATCAAAACTATGTTCAGATTTTCTTATGCGGCATTAGACTGATAACCCTAGTTTGTTTAATACATTGTTTTAATCAAAATTAGTCAGTTACGTTTGTTTTTTTTTTTTTTTTTTTAAATGATTCTATATTTATGCCAAACTTCACAAAATTATGATAGAATTATGCTAAATAGATCGTTATGCCAAGTATTATGCCACACAATAAGATTTATCTCAAATTATGCTAAAAGCATCAAATGACGCTAGAGCTGGTGACACTGTGGGTAGGTAGGGGATCGGGAGGGTAGGGGAGACATAACACATCTACCCTCCTCCTGCAAACCCTATAATCAGTTGTTTAACGAGGCTTTGCTTAGAAATTTTGTTTCCCATCGAAAAGTCAAATGCGGTGCGACGAAGGACCCAGTTCACGACTGGCAGCCACGTTTAAACAGGGAATCCTACGACTGCCCTCCTGCCCCGCGCAGCTTAGCGCGCGCCATCTCGCGAGAGAGAGAAGTCAGTGACTAGCAGAGATGTGGGTTGTCATGGATAATGAATTAATCATGAAATTCCATGCTATAACACCAAGCACATGCAACTGTCAGTCATTCTGCGTAAGGCATGAGAGGAGGAAACTGGATTGATTGGACGAATCGTTAAAGAGTTACCGAATATAAATGAGATGAAACACAATGAGGAAACCCCACAGTTGCCCTGAGATGCAATACAGTAGTTATAGAGGTTCGACAGGAAAAGGAATGGACGCGACATCGATGATTAAAAAGAGGGCGGAGCGAAGGGCCGAAGAGACGGCTGCAGACAATTTAGTGATGCCCGATGGTGCACCGCGTACAGTTGACTGCTAGTGAGAGATGTGTTGGCTCAGGATTAATAGAGTACTCTACTAATCCTGGGTTGGCGGGCCCTACCCCACGTCCATGAATGTCTGACTCCTCGCCAGATCTCCCCAGTAAGTGATTACTAGAGAGAGTCTGTTCAAATAATCCACGTTGCTTTCATTTAAATTATGAGCAGAGTGTTATATTATAACATTAGCTTTTGAAAGAGACAGTGTGAGAACTCTTTAGAAGAAAATGACAGTCTGGTGAGTGTTAAATATTTGATTATTCTTTAAATAATTAAAAAGAGAGAGAGAAAGAAAGGTAAGTCTTATCTTTATCAAGATGTAATGTGAGAAAGAAAGGAATTTTTCTATACTTGATTACAAGAGAGAGAAAAAAGTTTCGTCTTATCTTCTATCGAGGAGTAGTATCAGAAAGAATGTAATATTTCTTTACTTGGTTAAAAATAGAAAAACGTTTAGTCTTCTCTTCTGTCAAGATGTTATTAGATATCAATCGCTCTTAGATAGACATGTAGAGAATGTTGTTGGTATAATCTTAAATAACGTATATCAAGAGAGCCCTCGGTTTTGAAATCTTATTTTTATTCTGTTATTATGGGGAATGAAATCTAAACTATGTTTGGAGTGTAATCACCGAGTTGTTTTTTTTTTTTTATCATCAAATGGAAGAGGCATGTCGGTGGTATTTATTAATGAATTTGGTTTTATTAGTCCCGGCTGTTAAAAATCTTACCCTTTTTAAACATTCAAATATAGTTGTATATGTTTGACGAGTTGATAAATGCACAAGGAAATTTTTCGTAGATTAATGTCCAATATTCTTGTTTTTTTTTTTTTTTAGGTTCTTTAACTGAATTATTTACGTCATATGTAACTGCCATGGACGTTCCGATAAATATATATATATATATATATATATATATATATATATATATATATATATATATATATATATATATATATATATATATATATAGAAGATAAGACTTAGCTTTTATTTTCTCTCTTTTTAATCATGTAAAGAAAAATCACTTATTCTAACAACCACCAAACTACCATTTTCTTCTAAAGGGTTCTCACTCTATCTCCTTCCAAATCTAATATTATAATCTAACACTGCACATATTTTAAATGACCATCATCAACAAAGCTCCCCCACGTACAGTTCCACTAGGCCAGCCAACACAACGGCAGGGTAAGTGGGTGACTACTTTGGTAGACGTCAACTAAAGCTGGGATTAATGAGTGCTGGCACGAGTCTCTCTTTGCTCTCTCACAAAAAAAAAAAAAAAAACTTAGAAAAGAATTATCACCAGGTAATTATTATTATTATATTATTATTATTATTATTATTATTATTATTATTTTATTATATATTATATATATATATATATATATATAAATATATATATGGTTATATATATATATATATATATATATATATATATATATATATATATATATATATATATATATACTTTATATATATATATATAGCCTCTAGGTGGCTCAGTATTTTACAGAAAGCATGACCTAGACTGATAAAATTGATATTAAGGTCTGAAGTATTAAAAGGGTTCAAACCTTAGAAACTGACTGGTCAGAGAGGCAGACACTTTGCTATCCGTGTAGACAAAGGATTATATATAAAACGGATAGGTTTGCTTAAAAGCAAATGGATGTTACAGACTAAATACACACACAAAACAAAGCCACTACAACACCTTCTAAAAACATAACAAACATCTCACAATCTCGAACTCTCGCCATACCCGCGCAATAACTTCTCGCTGCTGGGAAGAAAGGGCGTTGGGTCGGGTATGATACATGAAACAAATAATACGTAATGGGGTCTAAGCGAATCATGGTCAGGCAGGGCAGTATGATCGAGACCGATAAAACAGGTCTATCATTATGAAGCCAAATCAAAAGTCCTTCAAAGAAGGCATCGTGCTTACCCCATACAAAAATGGGAATAAAAGCACGTTAAAAGAAGAAGAAAATATATATATATATATATATATATATATATATATATATATATATATATATATATATATATATATATATATATACTACATATAATTTTTTTTTTTTTGTGATACCAAAAGTTGGTTGTCACATGGGCAGGTTAGTTTGATGCATTAAAGATATTTTTCTTACTGCAGACAGTCCGTATGCATTTTCTAGTAATATACCTCATACCACCCACTTTGTAAATACCTTTATCGTTTAGAACGCCATGCTAATTAGAAAATTCCCAGCTCTGTATATTTTGCATGAAAGGCCTGTAGCCTATATGACCTAGGTCTAACCTATGATAAAATTGATATCTAATCTTACAACGAAGTATTAAAAGGATTAATTTTATCTTAGAAACTGATATAAAATATAGCACTGTTAGCATTAGGTAACAGTGCCTCTGTTGAGCTGATAAATATATTGTTGTCAGCTGAAAACATATTTTGTAGACTTCTTCCTGTGCAACATGGACGCCGATCTTTTTCACCACTACTATGGCTGTTTTGTGAAAACTTGGCATCACGATAAAGAAAAAAAAATTATGCCAGGCAATCTAATAACTGGTATCGAAATATAAATAATAGGTTAGAACTGATTATAATAATGAAATGGGTACTTTAGCAGAGTCCACCGAGCTTTGCAGCTAAGCCCCGCCAACTGCATGCCAATGATTGGCTAGCCCTCGAAGGGGGAATGACGTCACACTAGTTAACAGTCCAAATAATTACCAGTACGGATTTGGCTCCGTTCGGTCATGTTGAGTTCCGTGTATGAATCATGGCACCACAGATTTGAGTTCCGGAGTTGTGAAGTATGCAATTGATATCTCCGATAAAAGAAATATTAAGTTATATATCATTATGAAGATCTTGGATAATTTTGTCCGTGCATCTTTTTTTATTATGATTATTATTATTATGCACAGCCTAAACACAGGCATCTTGCTTTTTTTCTTTTAAATTGGTGTTGGCCAAAATAAGCGATTCCACTTAGACCACATTAATTACAATGAAGCATAGATTTATGCAGCTATGTCAAATGTTAATGTCATTGAGAGATTGGGCTTACACGTCAGTTTCTTATATTCTGAGGCAATGACAGGGCATAGACCTACACGTCAATTTCTTACATTCTGAGGCAGTGACAGGGCATAGACCTAAACTGGCGTCAATTTCTTATATTCTGAGGCAATGGCAGGCAAATACAGTTATTTTGAAACACGTCAATTTTCCCTTATATTCTCAGGCAAAGGCAGGCATAGACCTAACACGTCCTTTTCTTATATTCTGAGGCAATGACAGGCATAGACCTACTCGTCAATTTCTTACATTCTGATAATACAGAGAGCAATACTGCAGTGATTGGCAAAAAGCAAGCTAATTAATAAGGGGGCAATGTACAATACTATTATTCCCGTTATAATAATAATAACCTGGGTTAGGCCAAAATTACATTAAAGGGTTTTTCGTTAATTGCTACGAAGGATTGAACTCCAGGATGGGGAAAAATAATTCATATAAAATTTGGTGGGGCCACAATGGACTTCAGGAATCAGACTGCGACCAGGAATAGTTTCAGGATTTGGAAGGCAGTCAGAATTATCGGACACAGGGTGCAATGGAACGGCGGGACTCTCCTGCAAGAGAGGTTCTGGATTAGAAACGGCGGCACACACTGAAGGAAATGGAATCCCCCTATAAAATGTTACACATTGCACATGTTAAATATTAACCACTACGTAGCCCAACAGATAATTATAAGGAAATCACGTAAGCACAGTATGGGAATTGTAACTGATTGGGCTTTTAACACAAGAACACGTGCTCGCAATCACACAAAGTTGAAATTTAAATACTCGTTTTACTTAGCCTAAATTGCCCTTAAGTTGCACTGGGGAAGGGATAACTGGAAGATTATCACAGGATCTTTACTGAAATTCAAGGCACATTATGGGTGAGATACGGGAGGCCGAAGCAGAACTCTTAACAAGGGAAAATTGTTTTGTGGAGGAAGGAGTTAAAGTTTAAAGGAAATGGAAATTTAAGGAGTTTAAGTAAAAAGGGGAAGGGCTGGTTTACTGACTATTTGCGATGTATGAACCTTGTCTGATAATTGCAGTGCCAAACAATCGACTCGGCCATTCGTCGATGATAGTTTCAACCAGCGTAAGCGGAGAAGATGGGTGATAGCTTCCGCCCAGTACTGAGATGACAACGCGTCTGCTCCTCCAGAGCCAGCGGTGTCTTGTAGGGGCCTCATCTTGGTCCGACATCCCTGTAAACACGTCAAGACAACCAGCAAAGAGGGCAGAGGAAAAGCATCCTTAAATATTAATTACTTAGAGGTTAAGGTCCTACCTGGCGGCTAGTCCCACTATGCCTATTAACCTTCCCCCATACCTAAATACTCCCACATCGCGTGAAGGGGGTGAAAAGGGGGTTGAAAGCGGGAGGCCTATTGTTTCCCAGAATCAGGCGATGGACGGCGCTTCCTACATTGCTATACACTGGTGCTAACAGCTCTGATCTAGTTCAAATTATGCTTGTTTCCACCCGTCGCCCACCAGTTTTCCCGACCCTACAGTCAAATGAACAGCAAAGTGCATTTCAAAACTAATGATACACAGGCATCTACATGGGGAGGAATATATCCTGACAATATATATATATATATATATATATATATATATATATATATATATATATGTGTGTGTGTGTGTGTGTGTGTGTGTGTGTATGTGTGTGTGTGTGTGTGTGAGTGTGTGTGTGGGTGTGTTTATATAATAATGGCTGAACAAAGAACCATCAAGAATGGTTGTTTACGCGCCAAAAGAAGCAGCAGAAGTCCATCAAGGCTGATCGAGACGATAGTAGAGTGGCAGCTTTAGGTTAACATCTAATTAAGGTAACTTAAATCTATTTAGAATTGGTTTGATAAATGTAAAAAGCGATTGTGATTAGCTTCACAAGGGAAATTCTTTGCAAATTGATATTGTAAATGCATTTATGTTTCGGTCTACAGCATAATATTAGTCTCATTATTAGTTAATGCTGTAGCATTAAGTTTTCCGGTTAACATATGTTTATGGCAAATGATTTATAAACGGTAAAGGAAAACATATATTCTATATACATTAGATTTTACCGGTGGTTGAATGATCATAAAATTTAGGCGAGTGAGGAAGTAAGTGGTGTGGATACGTGGCACGCCGCACATTGTGTCCACACACACTTGGGAGCTGACCCTATGTATGTCGTGTGTCGGACGTAAAAACGCTTTTCGGACGTTTTAGTGCTAAAGTGCAGTGATGTGAACGTTTATATCTGTTTGTTTTACACGGAAGCGTTGGTCATCAATTTGTAGGTAATTATTCTAATATACATTTGTTGCTCTGTACTTGCTTTCCACAACAGTATTATTAGAACTTATCGTAGCTAAGCCTAACAATAAGGCCTTCCATCTTAAATTGAGAGTAGGTAGGTCTGAAAGGTGTAACAGGAGGAAAATCTTGCAGTTGCACTATGAAATCTTTTTAAGAGAGCGTGGATAGGAATGAAAGAGGTTGCAGCTAGGGGTCGAAGGGACGCTGTAAAGAACCTTTAGTAATGCCTACAGTACACCTCATGAGGTGCACTGACGGCACTACCCTTCCATGGGGAACTAGGCTATGAGGTGAATATTTTGAAACACTCGAATGCGTTATATTTACCCTTTTAAACAATATTAGCGAAGCTTCTGTACTCGATTATTTACAGATTTGTAATGTGGTGACATTATTAATTAGTTTAAAGATTGCTTGGTTATTATTTCGGAATGGAATAGACATGGCTGGCTTTCAGTGAATGGATCGAGGTGGGTTAGGAAGTTGAAGGTAGAGTACATAGGCATAGTGTCCCAGTATTACCGAAAATTAAGAACAGTGTGTATCCTTTTGCTTCATGTGTTCACATCACACTGTAGGCTTCTGGTGTATTGTTCCTTATCAGTCTTTCATTCGATCTTGTCGTTGGACTAAAGTTATAGTCGCCATTCCCCAGAAGAGGATATGGTACCTTTATTTGACAAGTATAATCACAGAGTTTGGTGTTTGTTCATCGTAAGTCTAAGCAGGAATGGGAATGATTATTTAGGTCAACACAATTGCAGGAAATCTTTTATATTGAATAGCCTACTTGGGGGTTTGTTTTTATTTCCCTCCCCCCATTATTTTTGTTTTGAGGAAATTTACCTGTAGTATTTAGTTTTCATTGATGATGCATATCACCAGAATGGGAATGGTTATGTGCGTTTATTCTGGCACATGATAGAAATCATGGAAATTAACGTCCATGGTAGCCTATATAGGCCCATGTGGCCAAACAAGCACTTTTCGGAGGTCCTACGTCTTGAGTAGGTTTGTTTTGCATTGCGGTGTGAGGTCTTGCTTTGGAATTGGTAAATGTGACTTTGTTTCATTAATTATCCAGTCATCCCCATTCAGCATTTCACATTTTACCGTACCACCGATAGTACCTGTTACCCTCTCCCCCTACACCACCTCGACGTTTCAGCAACTAGTCCCTGTCCCGATGTTGGGTGTGTCATGGTACTCATAAATGCAGCCAATATACTCCCCCCAAAAATAGAAGACTCAAAATTCTAGGGAAATATATATGGATAGACTAAGCCATAAGTAATCTAGGTTTATTATCTCACCGGGAGTCCACCCAGAACGACAACTATGTGACTGGGGACTTGTATAACTTGTATTCCTCCGCCGTGAACCCCGATCATCCGATGAGAGCTACCAGCTACTTGTGACCACCAGATTATTATTAAAACAATAATAAAATACTGTCTATTACCTCATCTAAAATATTTAAAAGTAAAATATCGAGGTTGTAAGGAAATGAGTAAGAGGTAACTGAAGACGATTAAGTAATGCAGGAAGACTTGGTACATGGTTCGAATGGCAACTGTGACATTGCCACCACTGTATTTTTCCTGGCATTTCCAGTTAGCAAGCGAAAAAAAACTGAAGCATATCAGTTGATAACAGCCAGACAGGAAAGAGAGAGAGAGAGAGAGAGAGAGAGAGAGAGAGAGAGAGAGAGAGAGAGAGAGAGAAACTAAATTTGTGTGGTAAGTCATCAATCTCTGCTATATAATATTTTCAGTTTTATTATTAGACATAGTTCTGGTTCGTAATATTAGTGTTACAAAACCTACGAAGTGCATTTGTAAAGCCATGTTGTACAGTCTCTGCTGATCATGTTGTTTGTAAAGTCCTCGCTAATGCTACGTTCACACATTCACGTATCAAGGCACGCATGCCCACGCACGGCCACGAACGGGGCGGAGCCAGAGAGTACGTAAAAACAACGCAAACACAACGTAAATGTACTGTAAGGCCAGTGTCACACTATGCGGCGTCGCCGCTACGGCGAAACCGTATGCGGTGTCGCACATGGTGATATCACACACAAACCAATGAGAGGTGTCACATTAGTGCGGCGCTGCCGTTTCCGCCGCACTGCGCCGCAGCATGCTGCGGCAGCGCCGGACCGCCGCAACGCCGCATCCGTCCTGTTTCCATGGGAAAACACACTCAGTTCTATGCACGTGGTCACATCAGACGGCTACGCCGCTTCCGGCGCTCCACTGAACCACTTGTTTTTACAAAGATGTTTGACGTTGATTTTTTCATTCAATGCATTCATGCAAGGCCATCACTTTGGGAAAAGGGTGATAAAGGATATTGTGATAAGAACTCTAAAGAGAGAAAGAATGGAAAATAGGCGAAATAATGTTTTAAAAGTGGCCATTCTATAGAATCAGCAGAAAGAAACGAGAAAGATAAGATAAAATATGTTTATTTCCTATTAAAGGAAAATTGCCAAAGTCTTAGATGAGAAACATCGATGTCTCCACAAACTCCAATCAGCCTTCAAAAACCATCCCGGTTATTTATCTTTCAACACATCGAACTCAAAGAATTTGGTTTTATCATTCTGGTCGAAAATTTACCACAAGACTCTCCTATGTTGAATTGACCACTGACATTTTTTCTGCAATGAAGAACAACAAAGAAATATTGAGGGACATAGAAAACAGAACATCAACAAAGTTTTTAGAATTGAAGACCCAAAAGGAATAAATGGCCCAACTTGCATGCAGGGACCAGCTCATATGCAGGCACCAGCCCATATGCAGGGACCTGCTCACATGCAGGCACAATCTCAGCTAATGCAGGCACCATCTCCTGTGGAAGCACCATCTCCTGCACAAGGATCCTCTATGCAATCACCAACTCCTGTCCATCATGGCGCCATAGATACCCAATCCACGTCTTCACAGGACTTTCAAATGATTGACGTAGTGTCTCCTCAATCTCCTTACTAAACATCTACTTGCTTCGATTATGAAATAGTTTTTCAGAATTCAAGGAATATTTTATTTTTACATTTGATTCTTCTAATTGGATTTGAATTATTATAATATACTGTAGTTACTGTATTACATTACCATTTTTTCCAGTCTGAATAAATCATGTAATAATATTTATTAATTTTCTTTACTCACCTTAGTGTAATTGTTAATCTTTCTTCTGGAGATATTGATCTTCGAAATTTTGTATTTTGCTTCGAGATATGATTCCTCAGCACTTCTTCAGCAGTTCATCAAAAGAAGCTTTAGACATTCGGTAATACATCAAAAACCTTTCATCATATTTCCGTATATTCTCATGAAACTTTTCAAATCTTTTACTTGTTTTCGTTTCTTGTTCTGCATTAAATGGGTGAATCCAGTGTTTACGACGAGTTGACTGATTCAGTAAGCCCTCTGCTTCTAATGCACAAATAACATTCAGTTTGGACAACATGATAGTTAACCTATTTATGCTAGCTGCTGGGGATAGACTGACAGGATGGATTTCGCCGCTTTTGTGTGACATGCGCGCCGAGGGATGTGAGGTGACAGGTGATGCGACGGTGCAGTATACGGTTTCGCCGAGCAGCGACGCCATAGTGTGACACCGGCCTAAGTACTGTGTAAATGCGGCAGCATGCGGCGCGACCGTTATGGACCACCTGGCCGTGCGCCGGGGGCAGGAACCTTCGGCCTGCTCGAAACCCTGCGCGGGGTGGCCAGGTCAACTGTCAGGTAGCGTGGCCCGACCCGCACAGCGTGGCGCCACCCGCGGGCTGACAAGCGCAGCTGCCACGCCGTTACCTGGGGGCACACGCTGCCCCAGGGCACGCGCGTGGCTGTCAGAATGGCGTGGGAGTAGACGCCGGCAACGCTGCCGCACCCCGCAACCGCCAGATGTGTGGCAACAAATTTGACCTGGGATAAAAGGGGCAGGGCGCTTCAAGTCAGTGCTTCTCCGGCCAGCATCCTGTTGCTATCTCCTCAGCGCCTCCGCTTCGCCGTCCACTGCAGCAGCCAAGATGCCCAGAGGACCCATGCTGAAGAGGACCAGGAAAGGGGCCCTGAGAACCCAGGAGCCCTGGCAGCTGGAGTTCCCCCATGCAAAGCCTCCTGAAGCTGATGGTCCCCTTCAGGCAGCGATGCTGTTGTGCTGCAGCTCGAGGCCGACGAACTCGTGATGGAGAGCGACCTAGAGGAGGAGGAAGAGGACCTTGCCTCGCCTCACGAGAGCGACCCCGCCCACCGCCACCAACGACAACGCCCACGAGGGGATGCCGACGCCGACACCGAAGGCACTCCTGATGGAGATGGCCCTACAGGACGCCGCAAGAAGAACCCGTCAGTGATCCTCTCGGAGGAAAATGAGAGGCTAGTTGGCGAGTGGCTGGAGGCTGAGGCCGAGTTCATCTATAACAAGGGCCTCACAGCCTACAAGGATAAGGCCAAGGTGTGGAGGGCCTTCGAAGAGAAGGGGCAGTCACTTGTTCCTCCGGTGAGCGGCCATGAACTGAGGACGTGGTTTACGTCCTCAGGAGTCGTTTTTGGGCGGCTTCATGGCGGAGAAGAGTGGCCAAGGACGGGCAGACGGCTGACGGACCGGGAGAAATGGATCCTCAACATTTTCCACTTCCTGAAGCCGCAAAGGAAGCCAAAGCCAAAGGTGTTGGGACTTCCCATGGTATGTTTGTTATAATGTGTTTCCATGCATAATTATTACTGAATATAACGTTATTACATAGTTTCCATGCATTCAATGTACATTTTATACCATGTTCTCATATATGTCGCGCCTCTTTTTTACAGGCTGCCTTTGCTGCTGCCGCCCCCCCTGCCCAAGTTCTGGACCTGCCTGCTCATGTTTCTTCTGGTGGCCCGACACCGATGCCCATGCCCTCTCCGGTTGATCCAGCAACAACCAAGGCTCGGAAACACCAAGTTTCCGAGCTGTTCGACGTCGCCTTCACGAGGGCAGAGGCCCTTCGGGGCGATATGCTGACGACTGTCCACCCATCTCCTCGTAACCCCCGCGTCCTCTACTGGAGGAAATTTTTTCAGGAGGTCGAGGATGAGTGTGTGCAGGTGTCAGAACAGCTGAGCCTGCACCTGAATATGGAGGTGCTTGGTGCCATCCAACGTTACATCCGTGCCACCAAAGAGGGCTCCACGGTGCCGTTGAGGGCCATGATGACCCACACCATGGCAGTGACAGCGGACTGCCAGGCAGCTGCAGTTCCTGCCAGCCTGTCGGCATCGTAGCATCAGCGGGCACTCACTGCACAGCAGCTGGCGCTCCTGCAAGCGCAGTTGGTTACATCCACACCGAAAGACCTAAGCAACCTGTCGCTTGACATGACATTCCTAAACAATTTGCAGGGCTAATTTATATCCTGATGTATTTCCTTTTGCTGTTATGTATGTATATGTTCCTATTTTATATTTGTAACGACCCGAGTGGGCCGTTATGCAGGTTCTTTAACATACTCAGGACGGGGCTGTCATGACTGACGGCAGATGCAACAAACAAAGGAGGAGAAAACAACAAAACAATAAAATGAGCTTAATATTAATTTATTTACAAAGTTAAGTTATAAGTATTTACAAGTGAGTCAGGTCTGTAAAAAGATAAAACCATAAATACAAGAAAACCAAAAGGCAGCACTAAACAAAATCAAGTTAAAATAAACAAAAAGTAGCTAAAAAAAAAAAGGCAAAAATAAACAACAGCAGGCAAAAAAAAAAAAAAATACCAAACATACGTCCTCCATCGGGGCACCAAGACAGCCCTCAGCTGTGCAACAGGGACAAAACCCACCAACCAGAATACCCCGATGGAGACGTCAGGACAGCCTCACGCTGTCATCAAAGATGAGCAGCTCGTGGTCACACGACTACTCATGGTCACACTCCACCTCTACGTCGCTCCACTTCGTAGACGTGCTCCAATTTGCTGCTCAAAAACTCGACCAACGTCGACCTAAAAACTGCCTGCTGCTGCTGCCACAGCCGCTACCTTCGCTGCCCAACCAGACCCGACTGAAGACAGAAAAAACAGCAGCTCACCACGAAAACATCAAAACAAAAAAAAAAACTTGAAGGTAAGGAGGCAGCAGTCCACAAAAGGGAACGTGCGGGGAACCAGCAGTTCCCGCAAAACCATCACTTAACGTGACAATATTAAATAAATATACTTTGCAATATCATGTCTAGCTCTATCCTCTGCTCAAATACCATGTGTTCAATGAAGTAGCTATAATACAAGTACACAAATAAAGGAGGCAAAATGAACCTGAATACACTAACATTTCATTATTGACTTTGAAATAAGTTCAAAATACTTTATGTAACATATGTGCACAGAAGAAAAATGACAACAGGCCAAATATTACCAAGTCATATAAAATGTCAAAATGTCGGGGAGAAGGTAGTTCCAAAAGATAGAATTTTCATATCAGAATATCAACAATGTAAATGCTAAGAGCAGGTACTTTCAAGAACATAGAATTATCACCTCAGAATTAAAACAATGTAAAGAGAAGGTACTTTCAAAAATGATAGAATTATCATATCAGAATAGAAACAATGTTAAGAGAAGGTACTTTCAAAAATGATAGAATTATCATATCAGAATAGATTCCATGTAAAGAAATTATTAAAAATGGCAAAAATAACTACATCTTCTTCCTTTTATTTATATATATGATTGTTTCATATTTATTAAACATCCATTTGCAATGTCATGGCCTGCTCTATCCTCTTCCCATTTACCAAGTATTGATGAGAGTAATATATCATGGATTTGAGCAATATCTTTTATTAAATCAACTAAAATAAACGGAAGTACACAAATGCACAGGCAAAATAATCCTGAATTGATACATTATTGATTTATAAATAAGTCCAAATTAAATACAGGAACAGAATAGAAGCAATGTTAAGAAAAGGTACTTTCAAAAATGATAGAAATATCATATCAGAATGGATTCCATGTAAAGAAATTATTAAAAAGGGCAAAATAACTACATCTTCTTTCTGTTATTTATATGTTTGTTTGTTTCATATTGATTAAACATAAATGTGCAAAGTCATGTCCCGCTCTATCTTCTTCCCAATTACCAAGTATCGATGAGAGTAATATATCATGGATTTGATCAATATCTTTATTAAATCAACTAAAATAAACAAAAGTACACAAATGCACAGGCCAAAACAATCCTGAATTGATACATTATTGAATTTTAAATAAGTCCAAAATATATGCAGGAACAGACATTTAAGTAATTACAACAATCAGGTATGCATGGGAGTAACTAAATCATGTTCTCCTGCCAGTGCACGGAGCCTTCAGCCGATGAAAAGTATTCCTTCAGCAAGTTACGCTGTTCCTTTGCATCCTCGTTGCAGTGTTGCTGGTCACGGTTGGAAGGGCTGCTCCTAAGGACGGGTCACTCCTCCAGCTACCAGGGATGACAGCATGTGTGGCAGGGTGCTCCTGATCTCCTTCTTGTCTTCGTGCATTTCTTCTTATGATCATATTGTGCAGAACACATGCGGACATCACTAATGGCTCTATATGGTCAGGCTTCAAGCATATTGCAGTGTGGAATACTCGGAATCTGTTTGCCAGAATCCCAAAGGCGTTCTCCTCCGTCCTGCGTGCCCTACTTAACCTGTAGTTGTAAATCCGTTCCTCCTTGCTAAGTCCTCTTTTGGGGTAGAGCTTCATAAGGTAATTTCTCAGGGGGAAGGCATCATCGCCAACTAGGAAGTAGGGGACAGGAGATCCATTAGGTTGACCTGGCAGGGCATCCGGTTGGGGAAGATTTTTTTCCTCTTGCAACAGCATTTCTGCCAGTCGGGTCTGGGCAATACACCACCGTCTGACTCTGACCCAATGGCTCCCACGTCGACGTACAGGAACTTGTATGAAGCATCAGCAACTGCAAGTAATACCATGGAGTAGAACTTCTTGTAGTTGAAGTAATGCGCACCGCCCTTGGGAGGGTTACGGAGCCTAATGTGCTTCCCATCTATAGCTCCATTACGTATGGAAGTTCCACCGTTCCTCAAAACCCCGTGCAACCTCCTGCCACGCTTCAGGTGTTTGTGGCACCTGCAGTTCCTCATCCCCGAAGGCAGCAACAATAGCCCTGCAGGTCTCTGGTACGATGAGACTAATGGTGTTGTGGGATACCCGGAACGAATATTGCAGACTCTTGTATGAATCACCTGTAGCGAGGAAGCGTAGGGTGATAGCAACACGTAGGCCTGGCTCAATGGGTTTCCTCCAGAATGTCACTTTCTTCTGAATGTGGGGTGTGACCCGTTCAACAATTTCATTGAAGAGGTCCTTGTCAATCCAGGTAGAATTTCTGTACAGCTCTGGGGCTTCGGTTGACAACTCCGCCATCAGGTTGTCATAATGACCTTGCTCCATCCTTTTCTGCAGGTACGGCCACGCACACACCCTCCTTGGGCGCCTTTTTTCTGCCCTAAGTACTTTGCAGCAATCATTGCAAGCTCCAGCAATAACATGATGTGCACATACTCAATGACAAGTGGCAACAATTCTGGTCTAGCCGCACGTGTTATACGTGCTATAGCTATGAGTTGACGATTTCAGCTATGTTGTCCATGTTGCTTCAGCACGTTGGTAGTATGTCTTGTCGCTGTGGTATTACGGCATTGACTAGCTCACACGTGCAGCTGCCAGCCCTTATATAGCTGGGGTTTAACCCCGCAGTACGTGGGGCAACGTGACGTTTTTGCGAACTCAGTTACGCAGAACGCAACACATACGGTATCGTCACGTTGGTGTTACGTGCTCTGCCACGCACTACTTCTGCCTGTGCCGCCGCTTGTTCGTCAGCCGCCACGTCACCCTTTACGCAGTGCGTACATTTGCGGCGACTATAATACGATGCATCACGCACATCGTCCCGCGACACGCATCCAGTTGGGCGGCCTATTTTCTCGCGTGATGCCGCAAGTTTCACCAATTCCGCCAGCGATGCGCATGCGTGCCTTGATACGTGAATGTGTGAACTTAACATAAGCAAGTTTTCTTTGATGACGGCCCATTTTTTTTTGTACCTACGATTCGTCACGCATTCGGGCCAGGTCATGTAAACAGTACTCGTTCGCTGTATTTATTTATTAATTGTTATCGACCTCAGGTCACCGTTGCTTCCATTGTCTTCCGCGGCCCGACGCCAATCGGCCGCTGTATAAACTGCCTAGACCTTGAATAAATCAGCAGTAACTTTTACCTGCTCGTTTCTTTAGCATCTCTTATACATTAAGGTAAAAATACAACAGGCGAATTTTTGTCTCACCAGTTGTTATCGACTAATTGCATGCATTGCATGTTGACAGTTATATTCGTTCTGTGATGTATATTTTATTGTATATTTGTATTAATGTTAAGTATCCGTCTGTACACGTAAAATTATCAATTACAGGTCAGTGAGAAGCCAAGGCATTCCCGTTGGTTGCTCCATGCAGGTATGAATTATTGTTCCTTCCTTATTTTAATTTTCATATCTCATGTTCGCTCCTTGAAAATATTGCTGTATTCAGAACTAATGAATCTCTTCATTTTTAATGTTGTCTAAATACCGTCTTGGCCGATGCTGAAGTTATAATTTATTTGTATATATATATATATATATATATATATATATATATATATATATATATATATATATATATATATATATATATATATATATTATATATACAGTATATATATATATATATATTATATATATATATATATATATATATATATATATATATATATATATATATATATATATATATATATATATATATATATATATATATATATATATATATATATATATATATATATATATTTGTTTATATATAGTTTTTATATATGTATAAATTTATATGTAACTGGTTATGCTGTCGTTTATAGAAAACTTCAATTCAAGGAGGAACAGAATAGCCAGAAGACGTGGTAAAATTGCAGACATTATTATTTCTTAGAAAATAAAAGAGGCGCGGCCGATCTTTCGGAATGAACATCAAAACTAAAAGAAGAAGAATTTTGCAGGGTGAAATGGTTACTCGTGATATGACTGAGAGGGAGAACAAGGTACTCACCTAACTTCGAAATAGCTAAGGCTAATTCGTGTTGAGCTCTGATTCATCGAGCCTTTTCCTTTTGCTCCAACTGGAATAATTTTCACCTGGAAGTTAGGCTTTTAGAGACGTATTTTATAAGAATAATTGCTATCCCTTGAACATGTTCAATAAAATCGTTAAAGAATTTTTAGGCAATATTTTTAAGCCAAAAATTGTAGTCTTCACCGTTCCCAAAAAAGATAATGTATGTTTCTCTACCCTTCACTAATAATTCTGTCCTAATCAAAAGAAAATTATTGTCACATCTTGAGCCATCTGCATCCGTATGTTGACTTCAGATTTACTTTTAATAACCCTCTTACAATCGGAAGACTGTTTCGCGTGAAAGACACCCTCCCGGAGTTGATGCCTACCTGCATAGTTTACAAGTTTAATTGCCCTAAATGCAATTTTGGGACCTATGTGGGATGTACCAAGCGCCTACTTAGGGTGCGCATCGACTCTCATAGGGGTGTCAGCCACCGTACAGGCTTAGCTTTAAGCAAAAAAGAAAATAGTGTCATTAGACTTCATGCCATATCTTGCCACCATCACATACAATACAGTGATTTTTCAAATACTCGGACAAACAAAAAACAGCCTTTCTCTTCCCTTTTTAGAGTCCCTCCTCTGTTCCATTGTTCATTGCATATTTTTTTTTTTTTTATCCATAACATTTCACACTCTTCCATTCGCAGTCTTCTAACTCGCCCAGTTGCCATTTAACTACGACATGAACAGTAGGTTCTCCAGTATGTTGTGCTACATTATCATTATTATCATTTTGAATTTTCATGTCTCTCTCTCTCTCTCTCTCTCTCTCTCTCTCTCTCTCTCTCTCTCTCTCTCTCAGTATCTATCTGCTCAGTGATTTTATTTGACGATTTCTGTGTAGTACGTAATCTCTTATTACTTAGTCATTGCTTCTTTGTCAGTTTTGATTTGCAGTAAACTTAGGTTTTTATGTTCCTTTTTTACTTTATATTATTATGTATTTTAAAGTTTTGTCAATTATAACTGTTTCAGTACTTTAGATTTAGTCACTCAGTCTAGTCTTCTTACTGTTTCTCTTTGTTTTTTATATCATTCTATAGATAAATGACCCTGATGATGGGAAAAGTCATGTATTCCCAAAAGCTCGGCCGTGCCTCTGTTATATTCTAAGAAATAATAATGTCTGCAATATTACCACGTCTTCTGACTACTCTGTTCCTCCTTAAATTGAAGTTTTCTATAAACGACAGCATAACCAGTTACATATAGATTTATACATATATAAAAACTATAAATATACAAAATATATATATATATATATATATATATATATATATATATATATATATATATATATATATATATATGTATCAAATAAATATATATATATATATATATATATATATATATATATATATATATATATATATATATATATATATATATATGTATATGTATATGTATATATATATATATATATATATATATATATATATATATATATATATATATATATATATATATATATATATATATATATATATATATATATATATATATATATATATATATATATATATATATATATACATATACACACACATAAATTATAACTTCAGCATCGGACAAGACGGTATTTAGACAACATTAAAAACGAAGAGATTCATTAGTTCTAAATACAGCGATATTTTCAAGGAGCGAACATGAGGTATGAAAATTAAAATAAGGAAGGGACAATAATTCATACCTGCATGGAGCCCTTTATCGACGATGGTGCACGAAATTCTCAAGGCTGCCTAGAAAGGTAGAGATAGGTTACTTGCAAAGTTTGTATTGGATATAAAATTCTGAATGAACAGATGTAAACAAAATGTAGCGTAGTTTCCTAGCAAAATATTTATTTATAAGGTACACATATTACTTAAATCAATGTTATTTCAGACTCCTTTTGTTATCTCTTTATTTGGCGACACGTAAGTAGTCAATTTTTTTACACTTTAATAACTGGATGTGATAAACTTTAACATAACTTTCCATATGTGGGAAATAATCGATTATACAGAAAATGTCAAGAATATTGAAGCAGATACATTTGCTACTTATATTACAGTATTCTTAACTTTACCAAACTAACAAAAATTATTTATAATGTAATTGGGTCTGAAGAAAAATTTATGCTAATAAAAATATTCGTTCAAATAACTGAATTTTTTTTATTGCAATGACAAGTCAATTAAAATAACTATAGCCTACTGATCGAAATTGACCGACAGCGTAGACTGAACTAGCAGGAGAAAAATCTACGCAAATATCACGTAGTTCATTACGTCTGTGCCTTATATTTATGATCATTACTTTTCACATTTCAGTTTAAAGCGAAAATAGACTTCTCTCTCTCTACACGTTCTGGACAGCCGCCGTTTTATGCAAAATAGTGCTACCGATTCAAAAATGGTAATGTTTCAAAAGTCCTAAAGATATGCTACACAAAGGAAATACAGTTTGGGCCAAATGGCACTAACACTAAAAATAATACTTACGGACACAATACAATGGGAGAATTCAGTATAATTTAAATGATTTGATACGTCCTTAAACAGGAAAATGTAACGAATAAAAAAGTACATACATCATACAGTGGAATTAATTCAGTCACAGCAATTTATTATTATTATTATTATTATTATTATTATTATTATTATTATTATTATTATTATTATTGTTGTTGTTGTTGTTGGTTTCCTAACATAACGAAAAAGCGGTTTTGATTTCTCTGAAGTTAACCACAAGCAAGTTAACATATACAAGATGCCAGTGACATAACTATCCTGTAATTCAGGTGTTTTAGCTAAAAATATTATACGAAAGCGTTCAAATAGCGGAGGAAAATAATGAACAATGATTAACGGACCAAAAATTTAAAACGAAAATAACATAGGTATTAAAAAAAAAATAGTGTAGGAATTCATTCAAAGAACACATACTACTTAAATTTAAAATTAAACTTGCAATAATATTTTCCACAGAAATGAAATCTAATAAATAATATAAATGCAAAAGCCTGGCTCTAGCGGATAATTCCTACTGTAATAGCTGAGGAATAAAATTCTTGCTATAAAGTATAAACATTCTTTAACAAAAACTGAATACGAAGAAAAATATATACGGTTCAAAATTAGAATACTGAAGGATATTTTGTTTAACCACCAAATTACGCCTGATACCACTGATTATGGGAATATTTTTTTTCAAAATGGGTAGATAATAAAATTTTGCGAAAACGAATACATTTATTTTAAGCAAGAACAGGCAGCGTCTTAATATTTCATTACTTACGGAAAAGAGCAATAATAATAATAATAATAATAATAATAATAATAATAATAATAATAATAATAATAATAATAATAATAATTCATTCCAAATTACACAACTGAAATAGTTTAAAAATTTGTGTATCATATGTGTCATACAGATCTGAAACTAAGCAGTGAAAAGGCCTTAGTGTAACCGCTTTCACCAAACTGAACAGATTTCTGACCTATTCTGCAATACGAGATTCCAATAGAATCAAGGCAATTTATTTACTTACGTTAACGACATCTAGCCTGTAAAAATAAAATGTTATCAGTTTGACATCAACCGGTTATTTCACCATTATTCAAAACAATACATAATCATCAACAAACTATTTACATGTGTATTTAGCATAAAAAAATATGGGAAGACATGGAGTTTTAAAAACAGTTTTATGAATAAAAATGAGCATTCCAATGTGCCATGTCTTCATTCACAATTTCTGGAAAGGTGGGGCATAGAAATAAACATTGTTTTTTTTTATGTAAGTAAACTAAATCATTATATATATATATATATATATATATATATATATATATATATATATATATATATATATATATATATATATATATATATATATATATATATATATATATATATATATATATATATATATATATATATAAATATATATATATATATATATATATATATATATATATATATATATATATATATATATATATATATATATATATATATATATATATATATATATATATATATATATATATATATATATATATATATGTATATATATATATATATATATATATATATATATATATATATATATGTATGTATATATATATATATATATATATATATATATATATATATATATATATATATATATATATATATGTATATATATATATATATATATATATATATATATATATATATGTATATATATATATATATATATATATATATATATATATATATATATATATATATATATATATATATATGTATATATATATGTATATATATATGTATATATATATATATATATATATATATATATATATATATATATATATATGTATATATATATATATGTATATATATATATATATATATATATATATATATATATTTATATATATATATATATATATATATATATATATATATATATATATATATATATATATATATATATATATATATATATATATATATATATATATATATATATATATATATATAATATATATATATATATATATATATATATATATATATATATATATATATATATATATATATATATATATATATATATATATATATATATATATATATATATATATATATATATATATATATATATATATATATATATATATATATATATATATATATATATATATATATATAATGGGTCAACCACGTGAGTTTTATTCACTACCTCTTCTGGCTTTCAAACCCGTAATTACGAACCATTACCACTTACTGCAAATCGCCATGGATTGTCCTACACTACCCAACACTCCATGTAGGTCTTCCTAACGGGCCCCCATGAATACAGATGTCACTCACTGTATAACAGCCAGATAATTCGATGATATTCATATATTTACAGTGGAAAAATCACGGAATAAATAACCACCCACCCCCTCCTCCCACACACACAGCGAGGGGAAAAAAAAAGTATGCTCTCCTAGGGCTGGCCCAAAGGATTAGATTTTATTTTACGTGGCTAAGAACCAATTGGTTACCTGGCAACTGAACCTAAAGCTTATTGTGGAATCCGAACCACATTATAAAGAGAAATGAATTTCTATCACCAGAAATAAATTTCTCATACTTGTGATGACTCGTCCTCAAGTGATCATTTTCCCATAATAATATCCTTATTAAAGAATAAACCGAAACCATACTCTGCACATTATAACATGCAAAAAGCAGATTGGGAAATTTTTAACTTGCACACCAGAAATATAGCACCATATGATTATTTGAGAAATCACAATGAGACAAACGAATTATTTGTATCTTTCATCAAAAAGGCAGCAGACAAGGCCATTCCTCATTCAAAACCTCATAATAAAAAACATAAAGTTCCCTGGTGGTCAGATGATCTATCTGAATTAGTACGAGAAAAACACTCTAGCAAGAAGGTTAGATACTTTAAACAGAAGATTCAATAAAATAAATAAATCAAAACCACTCTTGGAAGAAAATATATTAAAAATAACAATTGTACTATTAGAAATAGATGCATTAAAACCTTTATATAATAAAATATCAGCTAAATTTAGAAAGGAAGTCGTACAAGGTAAAATAATATCTTGGAGGTCCTATGTATTGGAAATAACAAGCGAAACATCCACTCAAAAAGTATAGGAAAAATTCCGAAAAATAAATGGAACAATCATTAGACCACCCAGACAAGCTATATTAGATAATGACAAAAAATTTTTAGAGCCCTTCGAAATTTGTAACATACTTGGGGAAAGTTTTGCCAAAATAAGCAGTGACCCAAATTTGGACAAACATTTCAAAAAGGTAAAGAATAAAGCATATCTATAATACTTAATTTTGAGACAAAGAAAGATATATAAAAAGAAATTCAATATGGAAGAGCTGGAATATGCTCTCTTGAACAGCAATAAATCTGCTCCTGGAGGTGATAATATTTGCTTTGAAATGATTTGCCACCTAGCACCTTTGGCAAAAATCATACTTATTAAAACTTTACAATCATTTATGGTTCAGAAACTTGTTTCCAGATGAATGGCGAAATGCCATAATAATTTCTATACCGAAACCTGGAAGAGATCCTGGTAATGTGAACAATTATAGACCAATCTCTTTAACAAGTTGTCTATGCCAATTGTTGGAGAAAATGGTAAATGCACGACTTACATGGCACATACGTGAAAATAAAATTTTAACTTCTTCCCAGTCTGGCTTACAACGTAATCGATCTACATTAGATTCTCTATCTAATTTGTAAGACCACATACGTAGAGGATTTGAAAGAAAGTAAATTACAGTAGCTGTCTTTTTGACATCCAAAAGGCATACGACACTACATGGAGGTATGCAATATTAAAATCATTACATAATTAAACATACGCGGCCATCTTCCTAAGTTTATTAAAAACTTTATGACTGATCGCACTTTCCAGGTGAGAATAGATAATGTTTATTTCAAGAAATTTCCACTTGAAAATGGAGGTCCACAAGGAAGTGTCCTTAGTGGTAATCTGTTTACATTAGCAATTAGTGTTGTCAGTAACATGCTACCGGTCGGAATTAAAAGTAACCTGTATATGGATGATTTTGCCATATATTATACAGCATCACGGATAAAGCATGCAGAACGAATGATTAATAAAACCATAATAAAAATAGATAAATGGAGTCCAGCTGTAGGCTTTAGATTTTCCATAGAAAAACTCAAGCTGTCATGTTTTATAAAAATAAAAACTGGAAAAAAGGTGAAGTAGAATTGAAAATCAGAAACCATAATATACCAAAAAGCCAAACTGCAAAATTTTTAGGATTAGTATTTGATGCACACCTGAATTGGAAAGCCCATATAATTTACATAAACTCAAAATGCAAAAGGGCGTTAAGTCTGATGAAAAAAAAAAACTATCACACGCAAATTGGGGAGCTGATAGACATAATCTTACCATACTGTATAAAGCAACAGTGTTATTAATCATTGACTACGGAAGTGAAATATCTCGTTCAGCATCAAAAGCAGCACTGAAAATATTAGATCCAATTCACAATGAAGGATTAAGAATATGCACAGGAGCATTTAAATCCTCACCAGTCTCCTCAGTACAAGTCGAATGTAGCGAACTGCCACTGTTCCTCCATAGAGAGTTCACAACAGTGGAAAGTACATTAAGAATCAAGGCAAGTGATTCACCAACAAAAACTCTATTCGATCTAAGGGATATATTTTATAAACAATCATCCACCTCCTTTCCCAATTAGAGCCAAGAGATTGTTTGAGTCACTGAACATAGATATACAAGTACCTTTAACAGTGAAGTTACCACCCCATTGGACCATGAATAAAGTAAGGACTTGCACTCAGTTGAAATATTTATCGAAAAGTTCCTCATATACCCCAGAACACCATAGACAAAAAACAGTAGATCATATAAGACAAAAAAGTTCACATTACCCTATTTATACAGATGGGTCTAAATCACAACGTGGAGTAGGATATGCAGCTATATCCTAGAACAAGTTATATCAGTTATCTTTATCATATAATGCCCCAGTCTTCACAGCAGAGTTGTGTGCAATCGCAGTAGCCATCAAAATTATAAAGCAAATATCATTTAATAATTTTGTGATTTTTAGCGACTCAAGAAGCGCTATGGAAGCCGTTCAAAGTTACTACTCAAAAAATAATGTTGTACAGGAAATTAAATATGAACTCCACAAATTGTTTAATAAAGGAAAAAATATTGAAATATGTTGGATCCCTGCCCATGTAGGGATTAAAGGAAATGAAGAAGCTGATAAAGCAGCTAAAGAAGCAGTCCACATGGCAAGAGCAAATGTAAAAATCCCAATTAAGAGACGTAAAAACAATCTTTGTAAATAAATGGCAAAATATATAGATAATAAATTGAAACACATAAAATCCAGTGTTGGAAAATGGAGCTCATCATGCCAGAGAGAGAGAGAGACGCACACAAGTAATTCTGACGCGTCTGCGAATAGGCCATACTCGTTCGACACATGGACACTTGATGAACAGTACACGTGGCCCTCCTCCCGAATACCCAGACTCCAAGTTGTTGAGAACAGTCAAACATGTGTTGTGCGATTGTCCAAAATATAACCAACAGCGAGTATCAACCTTTGGAAATAAATCGATGGGGGAAATTTTGTCGGAATATTATACATTTTCAGTCATCCCAATGTTAACATTCATGAAGAAGTGTAACTTAATAGACAAAATATAAAAACAAGTAAATAATGAAAATACAGAAGCCCGTAGAGCTTTTAATGAATAAAAAATTGGTTATGTAATTTAATCTGAATTGTAATTTTTTATTTTTTTGAATTTTTTTGGAAATTTTATTTTATTCTTTTTAATCTTTAATTTTTTTGTATGTATGGAAACTAGCAAATGTATTTATTATATACATGTGTTTCTTTTTTCTTTTAAACTTCATTTTCATTCATTCATCATCACGCGAACGACCTATTTGGTCCCAGTTCTAGGCCTATGGTCTAGACCTAGTATTTCATCCTAATCTTTCGGGCCAGGACTATGAGAGCTGATAGTCAGCTCAGTAATCCGGTTAAACTATCTTAATAATAATAATAATATATAGCAAAATCAACTTCAGTACCAATTATACTTTGAACAGTACAACAATAGCTATGCAAATTAAATTAACTATTACTTCAGGTATTTTTAGAAGTTTACGTTGTAAAAAGTACTTCGAAATACTTACGTTTAATTTCATAGTGTAGTGTAAATAATATACTGATAACTTAAAGTTACTCACTCATGTGTCAAGTTATATATATATATATATATATATATATATATATATATATATATATATATATATATATATATATATATATATATATATATATATATATATATATATATATATATATATATATATATATTTTTATATATATATATATATATATATATATATATATATATATATATATATATATATATATATATATATATATATATATATATATATATATATTTATACATACATTCATACATACACATAAATACATACATACATACATACATACATACATACATACATACATACATACATACATACATACATACATACATACATACATACATACATACATATATATATGTATATATATATATATATATATATATATATATATATATATATATATATATATATATATATATATATATATATATATATATATATATATATATATATATATATATATATATATATGTGTGTGTGTGTGTGTGTGTGTGTGTGTGTGTGTATGTATGTATATATACATATACCTGTATATATAATTATATTTGTAATCGATATTTATATATTATCATATATATAAACATACATACACTTATATACGCATAACCATATACATATTATGTTTGATGCGGTTATTCTCTACGTTTTATTGACGTGCCTGGATTTGTTAATCATGTGTATTTTTTTTTTTTTTTTTTTTTGAAGGAGAGTAGCTATTTCTACGCTGAAAGAAATGTCTTTTGGAGGAAAATGATTTATCGCTGTTATTTTTTTACAGAAATATTAGTAATGTCGTGCCTGTTATGTACCAACATATATCGTGAAAGAATGAATTACGGTCCGCCCACCCTCTCTCTCTCTCTCTCTCTCTCTCTCTCTCTCTCTCTCTCTCTCTCTCTCTCTCTCCTGCGCAATATATTATTCTTTTGTGGACCGAGTCTGTGTATTTTCTTTTTCACAAACAAGGAAATAAACTTTCCCGATCTCCTGCTGTTCCCGGCAGTGGGGTCCAAGCCTCCCCTGTCCCGGTCCAGAAGCAATAAAATGCAGGAGCGAGAGATGTTTACTCATTAGACTTACACGAGGTTCTTCACCAGACAAGGGAAGGCATATGCTATTTACGATTCACTGAGAACGGAGTCGTTGCTGTTCCCCTGACTGGATGAAGAAATATAAAAAGGCTTGTATTCTCACTGGTGTTTGTCCACCTCACAGTATTGAAAATAAGACACCCATAATTCTCGTATTTTTTCATTCCTCGTTCGTCATTGCTAATTAGCAAATACACAGCGAAAACTAATTTATGTCTTAGTTTTTG
>NC_089742.1:7538196-7553196 GCF_040412425.1 Macrobrachium rosenbergii
GGCAGTTTATTCTAAAGAAGAAACGACAAAGCTGCTTTAGGGAGGTACATTTTCTAAGATTTTTCCTGTCCGTTCCATATTTTGGCTTCATATTTGCCTGAACTACTATACAGGGTGTTTCGAAATTAGAGCCCCCCCCCCACTCTACAGCATAAACTAAAATTGATATGGACAAAAACAAAAGTAATTCAGAACAGGTATTTACTTAAGTTTCTCTCCGAGTATTTAATTTTTTGTGTGGCCTCCATCTGCCTGTACCACAGCCTGCATTCTTGAGGGGTATGATTTCAGCAAATTGCAAAAAACTGAGACTCAAACTCCATTTCCCTGAGCACTTCGGTCACCTCTCTTCGCAGGTCACTGAGGCTTAGTTTACCATCATAGTTCACTGTACGTGCTTCAACACGATCTTTTAAGATGCTACCAATGTTTTCACAGACATTAAGGTCAGGGGAGCTACCTGGAAATTCACTTGACGAGAAGAAATTGATACCACTGTTTCAAAGCAGCTCCTGTGTCTAAAGAGCCTTGAAACATGGTGTCTTATCATGCAAAAATGTGACTTCTTCAACAGATAACACATTTTCAGGACCTTTGAGGAAAGAAAATACTCCACCAGTAAGCACAGTTTCTCTGAAGCATTTGCCATTCCATGACTGTCCTTTTTCTTTGATGATCCACATTAATCGTTTGGCTGTGAAACAGAGAAAAATTCCCAAACATTCAGGAAATTTCACAACTTGGCGATAGTGCACGTCATTGCTGATATCATCCAACTTTGTAGCCCAAATGATGTCATTTTTATAATTTGGCTTCCTGACTGTGTAAATGAAGAATTCATCTGATGCAGCAACATGGAGAAAGTCAGTTTCATCCCAATCTTTGAGAAATGAACCAGAAAACCATGCACGGTCTTTTCTCTGTTGCTGAGTGATGTTGGGCTTGCTGATAACATGAAAAGGCTTGAGGCCAGATTTTTTCAACTCATGATATACAGCACTATAATTTTTCTTCTTTCCCCTTTTTGTTTCTAGTTCAAGCGCCAATTTATGTAAAGACTTTCTTGGCCTACCCACTGCCTCAGCTATGATGTCTTTTGACTCCTGAGAAAGGACTTCAGGCCTTCCAAGATTCTCACTCTTTTCGCGATGACAGTCATATGGATTTTAGTTCCAGTTTCTTTTAACAAAGGATTCATCTCTTTTAATGTATTTAGCTATCCAGGAACGTGAAATGAAGGATGCGCCAGCAACCCTGGGCTCTTTAAAGGTTATAGCCCGGATTCGGTCAATCCATCTGATTTCCTCCGAGTCGTTAGCCATGGCTGTATCTAACTCCGTCACTCAGTCTGAAAATACAAGAAATGTAAATTGAAAAATAGTTTAATAGAAACTTAAAATAATGTACTTGGAGACAGGCTATAGCAGAAAACTTCATAACTTTCCATTTGTTCTGTGGAGGGGGGGCTCTAATTTCAAAACACCCGGTATATAGTAGGTAATGAAATAAAGACTATAATATTTACTCTTCAACTTCTGTCTCAATTTCGAATATTGATTAATGGTTTTCAATGACATGATATGTATTAATATAAAAATGTTTCATGAACTTCTGTAACAATGAGCTCAAATAAAAAATGTGAAAATATAAAACATTCTATATACCTCTGGTATTTTGTCAAAAAGTAGAAAAATATGGATACATCAAAGAAAAACTCCTGTTTATATTAGTGATTAGATAAAACAGAACTCAAGAATATGCAAAATAATAAGAAAAACACAGGAGATTGTGATATAATATGTCCTAACAATTGCACTACTATATATAGTAGGTCATGCATCAGTGGACTGATTGTCCTGATGTTAAATATATATAATCTATCACTTCTACCAATTGCTGATTTTTATGTGACTGATTTTGTTTGCATTCCCTGTTGATAAGGATTATAGAAAAATGGTTTTGGATGATTAGCTGTTGATGTTTGATCCATCGAAATTAGTCAAATTATTCATCATTAATATAAAAGATATTCATTGTTGGTACAAAAGACAACTATCAATTCAGAAAATGTTCCTTCCTTTTTATAATATAATGAAAAGTTAGGAGGCGGCAATAACCTGTGACTCAGTCATTTTCAGACTTTCAAACTAAGGATAGGGGCTAGAACGTTATTATTTTCATTTTTCCAAATCCCGTAAAAGTTGAACGATTCTCGGTACTGAAAACAAGTTACGCAAACAGTTAAAGAATTTTGTGCTGGAAGCGAAGCATGTGCTACGTTATGTTGGCGGGAAAGTGATGGGTTAGGGTATTGGTGATAAGGGTGTTTGTCTCTAAGTCTTTACGAAATTATAAGTTACTGTGAAGTATTGGGATATAATGGGTGGTCAGTGGAGTGCAGAATGGTTGATGTTTGCTGATATACAAAACTGAAAGGGGGGTTGTAAAGAGAAACTGAAGAAACTAGAGAAAGTTTGCTAGTGAAGAAAGTGGAGAGTAGATTTCATCAAATGTATGGTAATGGAATAAAAATAAGCTAGGAAGATGAAGTAACGGTGAATGGTGGAATACTAGAACAGGTTGATCAGTATTGGTATTTCGGAAGTACGTGCAAAAGGTGACGATAGGAATAGGGAATCTGAATCACAAACTAAGTAAAGAAAGAGGGTAGTGAACTTTGTATAAGAAATTGGGAAGACGCTGGGGTGTCAATGATTTTTTTACGTGTTGGATGGAGCTGCTCACGAGCTTTTATAGATGTGTGAAGTGAAGCTTAAAAAGCCCATAAAAAGACTTGAACACGACAACCATGTGGGTAGATTGACAATATTCAGGTGCACTCCCGATCGCTGATGAATATGGACGGCTGGAAAATTACAAGCGTATTTATCTAAAATATGTAGTTGTGAACTAACGACGTAGGTACTATTGGAAATGGCGGTTTTCCTGTGATGAAAGACTGGCTAATCCGCTAGAACACTTGCTTAGGAAAGAGTCTTAAGATTAAACTGTCGGTAAAATCTGATTTCCAGTGTCTTAACATATTCATATTCTCAGTTTTACCGATGATGGCTGATCTCAGAATCTTCCTTTTGAGTGATATGGTTACCGATGTTTTTTTTTTTTTTTGAGCAAAGGTGTACTTCAGAATTTGCTATTTTTGAAGGACTACTTTTGCTATGTATAGAGCACACATCTTTGTTTTTACCTGTGCACTTTTACATTATTTAAATTGCATTATTGTACAAAACAAATATCATCGCATAATTTTGCTGTTAATCAATTTAATTTTCCAATTTTATTAACTGAATTTATGACTAAAAAGTTATTCTCTCATTTAACATAGAAATTGTTTTCATCATATATGTTTAAATTGAATTGCACTTCTGCTTTTCAGCATACTATAATCAAAGGTAGAATGTTTTGCTGGGATACCCAGTGCCTTAGAAAGTAATATATCCGCCTTCACTTCCCTACTTATAAGCATGACTTATTTTCTTCCAGGAACTCGTTTTTATGATGATAATCCAAAGGCAGGCTCCTTTTTAGCAGGGTTCAGTGAGCTTTTCTTTACATACCTCTTGTCTTTTCAGGGGCACAGGGCATAGCTATTTGCCTCACAGAGCAGTGTTTATTGTCTACCCGAGTGCACTGGCTCTATATTTGGTTGCTTTTGAGAGAAGGGAAGCTCTTATATTCTTTACAGATTAGCTCCGGAATGCTATCAATCTTATGATTATCTGGAACCAATATAGGAGGCCAGTTATACTTTCCACAATGCAGCGGATCATGTTCTGCATATGTTTTAGTCGTGAGGGAATGTGTACTAAAGCAGTGCACATATTATATCAATTATTTCTAGCACTGCAATATTGAAAGCTTTGGAATTGAAATCCAGTGCCAACCAGGAGACATTGGAATGCTAATGTGCACTAAATATGTATATATATAAAAAAAGTGAAGTTACAGTTTCTTAAATCTTCGGACACATTGTTCAGTAATGCTACACCTGGCAACTCTAGAAAGGGGGAGGAAATTCAACGTTATGCTTGTTGCTTGCTAGATTTCCGATAACTTTAAACCATAAAGATTCTGCAGAAGTCTTATGATCACTGATACTTGAATGCAATAACAGCTTCTATCTTATTTGTTCGAGTTGTTTTGGTAAAAAAGTTCAGAGTAGAATTTCGATCATCCTTCTTTAAAACCTACCGTGAAACCTTATTCATAACTGATGTTACGATACTAAAATGAAATAAAATTCGTGTGGAATTGGAAGCACGATCTTAAATAAGAGAAAATGTTTTAAAATTTGGGCAATATCCAAGGGAAGTCTGAGGTAACAATACGGGAATGGATGACTATTATGATGAGAGAGAGAGAGAGAGAGAGAGAGAGAGAGAGAGAGAGAGAGAGAGAGAGAGAGAGAGAGAGTAATGGTGGTGAATTTGTGATGGGGAAAGGGGACCGGATAGTGATGAGTCGGTGCACAGGTTCCTAGGATACCGGGTGATAGGGTTGTCAAGATCGTGCTTTACTATACTGGATAAAATTTGAAGTGACCTTGGTATTCAAATTAATTCTCTAAGAAATTCATACCCAAGTCTTGGTTTGATTCCACAGTTGCTGTAACATTGAAAGTTTGTAAAAAAAAGTGAAAAATTCATCTGTAGGCTATGGCCACTTTTACTTTCTTAAAATAGCATGTACTTTTGAAAATCGATTTTCATCGACATATTCTCGGAAAAAGCTGTGTAAAGTAAAAATATTTATTGCCACAATTAACTCGATATTTACTGCACGGGCAGTGAAAGTTTTGTATCGTGCAAAAAAAAAAAAAAAAATGCAGCTTGTAATGGGAACATCGTCAGAAAATATTTCTTCGAGTTGACAGACTACGTTAACCTTGATAAAGATGTCCTTTTCTACATGATTTTATTTAACTTGACTTCTGCATCTGCCTGGCTATCTGTCTGTCCGTCTGTTTGGGTCAAATCTTGTAACTCAATTTTCGACCTGTTCCCTTCGTCCGGTGAACTTGAAATTTTGCATGGTTACTGAATCCCGGTGACAATACAACCTTACATGATCAGTAGGTCAGCAGTGACCTCTAGTGACTTTACAGTGACCACTCCCAGCGTCTCAGGATTTGTATGAAACTTTGGAAATTTCGCAACTTCTTTGACTCGATAGAATCTATCTTCCATATAACCCCTCCCCTTCCCAAGCACACGATCAGGTGTTAATTTAGCTGTGTCCTCCCCTCTCTTTACCTCTTCCCATATCCTCCCCTTCCTTCTTCCCTCTCCCTCCCCCTCCCCTCCCCTTCCCTCTTCAGTCCCCTTCCCCCACCCATCCCCCTCACCCTACCTTTCCATCTTCCCCTTCCTCTCCCTCCCCTCCCGTCCCCTTCCCTCCCCTTTCCGTTACAGATCAAATGTTAATTTAATGGTGTCCTCCCCTTTCCTCTTCCATCCCCCTCCCTTCCCCTCCCCCTCCCGCTTCTGGAGCACACAGTCAATTGTTAATTTAGCTGTCACGGCAACTCCCCTTCCCTCTTCCCTCCCTTCCCTTCCCTCTCCTTCCCTCTCCCCTATACTTTCCTTCTCCGCTCCTCCCCCTCTTTCCCCGCCCCTTCCCCTTCCCCCTCCTACCCTTCCCCTCCCCTCTCCTTACCCGTCCCCCTCCACTCCACTTTCCCTCGCTCCCTCCCCTCCACTTTCCCTTCCTCACCCTCCCCTCCACTTTCCCCTCATCTCCCTCCCCTCTCATTCCCCTTCCCCCTCCCTCCCCTTTTCCCTCCCCTTTCCCTCATCTCCCCTCCCATCTCCTTCCCTTCCCCTCTCATTACCCTTCCCTCCCCGTCCCACTTCCCTCCTCCCTTCCCCTCCCCAGCACATGATCAAGTATTAATTTATCTGTGTCTTCTTCCTCCCCTTTCCTCCCACTTCCCTTCTTCCATCCCATTCACTTTCCCCTCCCACTTCCCCTCCCCTATCTCTCCTGCCTCCTCCACCCCTCTCCTCCTCTTTTCCCTCCATCCCCTTAATATTTTCTGCCCCTTCCCCTTCTCCTCCCCTTCCCCAATCCTCCCCCACCCTCTTCTTGCCATCCCCTTCCCCTCTCCTCTCCATCCCCTTCCCCTATCCTCCCCATTCCCTTCTCCATATCCTCCTCCCCTCACCATCCATCATCCCTCCTCCTCCCCTCCCCTCCACCTCCCTTCCTTCATCATACCTCTTCCTTCCCTCTCCCCTCCCCTCCCCTTCGCCCTCCCATTCCCCTTCCCCCTCCCGTTCCCCTTTCCCCTCCTCTCCCATTCCCCCTCCTCACCTTCCAACTCCCCTCTCCCTTCCCTCTTCACTCCCTTCTCCCTTCCCCCTCCCCTCACCCTTCCCCGTAAACAGATATCAGTTTCGTTAACTACAATCATAAACCGGTTACAATTTCTGTCGAAACCAAAAAGTATAAGATAAAAATATATATTTTTTTAAATACTTTTCTCAAAATGTACTAAAAAGTACAAAAAATATTTTTTTTAGACACACCAGGATTTTCTTACATTTAATCATGTCCACAAAAATAAAAGACTGGGCCCAAAACATGGAAGGAAATACTACAAGAAAATAAATATAGATTTTTTTTTCTTGTAGCCTTTCTTTCCATGTTTGGGGCCCCATGCTTTTATTTTTGTAGACATGCTTAATTGTAAGAAAATCATGGTGTATCTCAAAAAATTTTTTTTTACTTTTTAGTGCATTTTAATAAAAGCATGCTTCAATTTTTTTTTTTTTTTTTTTTTTTTTTTCATGACGGTAGTTTTGTAAGCAGCTAGCATTCGATCCATGTCAACGTCAAACACATCAGTCGATATGTCCAGTAACAACCAGTGACATTTGCTCTCCCGCTCGAAGTTCTCGGGCTCCTCACAAAATAGAGATCGCTCTTGGGGATTTAACTAGATTTGCTCAACCTACCTTAGCCGTCACAGCACTGACGCCAGCTAACTGTAAACGATTTGAAATACAAACATAAATTTGTAGAAAATAAAATAATGACCATTACTGCTTATGCTGATGCAATCATAATCCTGTTCATATAGGAAAACGAGTAAACATTGTCGTCGTGATACCGAGTAACACAACCAGCTAGTCCCGCGCTTAATCTTCCAGATCTCTATGAACGAATCCACCAGAGAAATTCCAATTACTTAGGCTATGCATGGTCTTTTTAAGTATCTGAACATTTTTATATTGCAGATTTATTGTATATGATATAATCTGCAGTGTATTTTCATATTCTAGAGTAAATTTATCGAGATTATGTGTTATCGGTAAAAAAACAGTGAGAAATTCGATGAACGTAAGCTATTGGAAACTATCGTCACTTGTGTTGCAATAATGTCGGAGATCACTGCTGTCCCCTATTCTTTCAAGATATTGGATGATACTCAGTCACAGCTTAGATTTTCTCCAGAGGAAACTTATCAGACTGCGAGTAATGCAAACTTTGCTTTGTGATTTATATGGACTGGCATACTAGGGAACATATTTTCATTCAGTTCATCGAGGCTTTACCGGAGAACTTATATTCTAATAAACACGAAGAAATTACTAACTGAAGTCTGGTGAGACAAGTTCATATCCTTCAATAATTAAGTAATTATTGTCTCCACGACTTTGTATATAATAAAAAACCAACATTTAGGAGGGTCTTTAATTAGATAATCAGTACTTATGCAATATAACTCTTGTACCCAGGAAAGTAAGACCCCTGACTGAAGCAACTACCACCTTAGCATAGTTCTAGAATTCTCTAATATCGCTGAGGAGTTGATTTTTTGTCTTTGTTTCAACGTGTTTTACAATGCTGCTCCTCTTCTGTCGTTTCTGTTAGTTTTCTTCTGGTCTCTCCACGAGTTTTCTTGTGTATCCTAATGATATGAGGCCTACTTTTTCATGTTTGTTGTCACACCTCCACAGCCCCATTTAGGTTCGTCTGCCATTTTTGCTGCTCCTTTCTTGGCATAAAACAGGTAACCAAAATCAATCTCACAGCTTTGTTACTACCTAAGACATTTATCTTCATCTAGTTTTGCTCATCAGCCGAGATAGATTCCGCTTTATGCTGTCACTGTATGCTGGGATTATGCGTGGATTCTTTGATATTGGCGTCCTTGCATTGGAATCCTATACCTCAAACAATATCCCATATACCCTCAGAATTAGTTATTGTAATACTTAATTCTAAACAATCCCTATTGTAGCTGATTTGTTATAATACCCGGTTTGATACTTGAGAGCTGTAGCACCTATAACCAACCCCCCCACCCACCGACCCACCCGCTACTCCACACAGAAGTGTGTATGTGATAGTATGCGCATGTTTGTGGGTTAGCTTAAAAAATGTTTAAGGACAGGTTAGTGGTGAACAGGATCGCAAAAAATAAAACTAGAATTAGCTTCTAATATCTCGCTCATTAATCATACTCTTTGTCACACCACGATTTTGGGAAATATTTTTCGTGACAGCTGTGACTGTCGTTTCCACACATTTTTGGAAACATTTATCTTGAAGATTGTAAGCGAAATGACCATTAAATATTTTTGTTAATTTTATGTTTAGGAAGTCAATAGCGTTACTGTTCGTTTTATCAATGTACTTTTCCTGCTCTCCTACAAGGAAATCGGTGAAATGTGAATAAATTTCAATACCATTTTTCTCTCCATTTTTTTATCCACATACCACTCTCTCTCTCTCTCTCTCTCTCTCTCTCTCTCTCTCTCTCTCTCTCTCTCTCTCTCTCTCTCTCTCTCTCTCTCTCAAAGACTTAAGCTCCTTTACATGCTCTAGTCTCTACTCGACCTGTGTATTCAAAATATTTCAAGACCCTTGCATGATATTAACACATGACTTACTGCTTGGTTTATTACATTTTCATGACTCAAGCACCAGATTTCATTTCAAATGGGCATTCTGCAAACTCGATTACGTAGTTAAGACCCAAGGTGTTATACCAACTCTATTAAATAAATTATTTCGATAGTTACAGAACAAATTTTTTTTCACTTATGATAATCACTTTCTCATTTGCACGTAATTTGTTGTTCCCATTTTGCTAAAGTATTTTTCTATGGGGACATTTTTTAATAGAAATTTGTATCCATCCGGTTGTCAGTTATATTACCACAAAAATTTGATTTTTTTATTGTTCTCAAAAGGAAAGTTTGATAATGAAAGACATATAGACGGATGGTTTTTTATCAGTGCCAGTAAATTTGAGAATGGACAGCTATTTACGTGTAACCAAGTTTCATCATGTACTTATTTAGAGATACCAAAAGGATGTTTCCAGGAAATTGTCTCTTTAATATTATTAATTATATTTCCTTCCATGATATATAAACTACAGTTTTAGATGCTGCCCATATAATCCATAATTCTGCCAAATTATGAACTTGTATCTAGTGAAGATTTCATTGTTACTTTTAGAGCCATAAGTTTATAGGGTCAGTATTATGAAAAATCCATGCATTGCTTCTAGAGACCATCGTGATTTCCATAGTTCCAATAATGGATGGGATAGGCTATGTTTCAACATTAACAAGACAAATCTACATTACATATTATTATACAACAACAAGGGTAGGGATGTGTATATACGTATATATACATACACACCAGATGACTTTCATCTTACAGATGTGGCTCTTTAGTGTTATCTTTGGGTAGGCATGCAACCTATGCTCCTTTCCACAAAGCAGCCCACCATCGTTGACTGAGTGCGTTATACAATCCTCTTTGCTAACGATATAGGTCAATGATAAGGTGCGTGGTGTGTGTGTGGTTTTAATATTTATGTGCCTTAATTTTGGTAATTTCTTGAAGAGGAGAAAAATATTAAAGGTAGAAAGAACAACTAATTGTAAAGAGCATACTTTGCATACTACAGTTTCATGTAATGAAATGTTGTCATATCATGAAAAACTGTATTATATCTTTACTAAAGGCTGGCTGAAGACACAAACAATCTTTAATTCAATATTTCTCAACTTTCTTTTGTAAGCGACTTTTCGTTTTTAGTGAAATCAAGATGTAATGCCTTAATGACATTAAAAAGACCAAGAACTTATTTGCCAGATGTTTCCTCGAATTCAGTTAACTAATGAAGTAATTATTCCCCTTGGCAGTAGTAGAAGGAAGTCAAGTACCTCCTCCAAATTTGCTCTTTATCTGTGTTCATACTACAGACATATTAGGGTAAATTTATACTCATCAGACATTTTTCTGCCTTTCAGGTGTCGATGTGCAGTGTAACTTGTTTAATGGAAGTTCGTCCTGACCCAAGTGTACATGAAGTCAATACCGACGATTTCCGTTGCCATTCATCATTTATTGCTTTTACCTTGGGGGATAGATTCCCCCTAATCAGAGTGTTCCATGTTTTATTTTATTCTAGGTCCATCTTTGCAGTTATTATATTTAATTGAGTGCTGCCGTGTATTCCCTGCTGTTAATTTTGCTCTGTATATTGTAAATAAACTATATATTACTTACTCGGGCTTTCACTCTCGAGACCTGTACTACCCTGTCCCCTTGTCTTGCTTATGATTCTTACGGGGCTCGCAGAGGTAACATTGGCTTAACCTTGCCTGGATCATCATATTGTACTGGCGATTTTTGAAACAAACTTTTAAAATTCAGTATTCTCATGGCAACTTAGATCAGGAAACGAACTAGCAGTGAAATTAATTTTTTTTCGCAAATAGTATGTTGATGTGCAAATATAATTACCGCACTTGAAGATCATCGGGTCAGTAAGTCATACTTCTTTCCAAAGGGAAGATCATCATAGCTGGTTACGATTACGATTACAAGAGAGAGAGAGAGAGAGAGAGAGAGAGAGAGAGAGAGAGAGAGAGAGAGAGAGAGAGATTAATACTGAATTATAAAACATTTTTCTTCATAACTTTCATCATTCCCATAGCATGGGCTTCATAATCCTATAAAAAAAAATCTTTTATATCTTTTCTGCATTTCTTTGTCATCGTCGTCGACGCCCTCACTGTCACATCATTCTTCCTTTTATTTCCTGTCATAAATTTGTCGTTCCCTAGTTCCAAGGTAATAAAAACTGAATTAACGTCTTTTCTCTGGGAGCTGCTTGTCACAATAAAACGTTCAGGTTTTACTACCGATTCAGTTGGGCATTTTTATCAGAAGGTCAAAAGCTAAAGGTTGAAAGCGTTTCCACGTAATATATTTATATAAATTCTTTTTAAACACACACATACTTATATACATATACACACACACACACAGACACACACACACACACACACACATATATGTATATAAATATATATATATATATATATATATATATATATATATATATATATATATATATATATATATATATATATATATATGTGTGTGTGTGTGTGTGTGTGTGTGTGTGTGTGTGTGTGTGTGTGTGTGTGTGTGCATCTCTCTCTCTCTCTCTCTCTCTCTCTCTCTCTCTCTCTCTCTCTCTCTCTCTCTATATATATATATATATATATATATATATATATATATATATATATATATATATATATATATATATATATATATATATATATATATATATATATATATATTTAAGGAAGAGAGTACAAACAAGTAACTCAATATCTGCAATTATTGTTTTTTCTTTTGAAGTTTCAGGTTGCAGTTTTATTTTGAAGCATGTAAATGTAAAGTACCCTACATTAATATATGGAGAAATAAAGTAACTGCAAAAACAAAATTAAAATTAAAAAACAGTTTATGGAAATGGAAAGCAAATGAGCGAAAGAAAATTTTCTGCCACTCACACTAAGAATTGGAAATAAAGTCGTGATTCCGAGATTACTTTTTGTCTTTACGGCTATGCTCTAACTGACTTGCACTGGATATTCCTCTTTATATTTTCAAGCTATTTAACGTTTGCTCTCCTTTACACAAATTTAATGACAATAAAAACTTGCGTAAATTATTTACAGCGCACCTGCCATTAACACGTTTATGAAAGGAATTACGGTTAGCAGCGCGACTTTTACCGAGTGTTTTTGAACGAATGACACTGGTAAGAATCAGTTATTTTAAATACGTTCGTTAACAGAATTATTTTCCATAAACAATTGATTACAGCGATGTTTTCTCAGTTATTTTAATGTTATTTTTTTATCTGTTCTGATACTGTAACTCATTCGCGTTTATTTCTTACGTATATCTGAACTATTTACTTAGTTAAAAAACTAGACCCGTTGATGATGGTAAAATTAGTCATTAAAATGTACCGAAATCATCATCAAAATTCCTTTGGGATATTGTCAGTGGTACTTGAAAATCACAGAGAATTCGAATTCCACTTAAATATGTGGTTTGAATAGAACTCACTATAAATATCCAATCTCTGAGGGTTTACCAAATAGATGTCCATGAATATCATTTATTCTCTGTAAGACCGCCAAAGCCCTTCAACTGGATTTGCAGATGTTATGCGTGTATTAGTAAGTAATCTGCTTAATTAACGTGGGTACGAAGCAGCATTTATAAAATCTGAAGAATGGTGAGAGAAATTGTTTAGACTAAAGCAGAAATTAAAATATTAAAGCGAGTAGAATTAACTTACTGTAATCATTAAGCTAAATATACTTTTTGAAAATTAATAAATGCCTTTGCCACGCAATGGTACTTTAGTAGTACGTAGTGATGCTAATCGTTACCCAGGTGTAACGCATTCAAGTAATCATGATATTTCCCCGCCATTATTTCCGATTAAATCATTACTAAATTAGATAATAGAATTTTGATTATAAAGACCTAAAAATTTTTGCTTCTGTGTATATTAATTAATATTTTAAGGTTAAGATTTCAAAAATTAAAAGGTAATTATTTTCTTCTAATGAGATTGTGTTTAGGTTATGTTTATTTGTTTTTCTGTCTTTAAAGAAGTCTACGTGAAAAGATATAATTATCTTTCGAGACGAGTTATTTCCTAAGGAATGTATAATTAGATTTTGGTATCATTCCGAGTAGGATCTGTCCCAATGTTGTTTTAATCCCTTTGTTTATCGTTATTGTCAATATTTAGTGTTCTGTAAAGGAAAACTATTGAGATGGCTATTTGTCTGTCTGTCCGCACTTTTTCTGTCCCCCCCCCTCAGATCTTGAAAACTATTGAAGCTAGAGGGCTGCAAATTGGTATTTTGACCATCCACCTTCCAATCATCAAACATACCAAATTGCAGCCCTCTACCCTCAGTAGGTTTTATTTTATTTAAGGTTAAAGTTAGGCATGATTGTGCGTCTGCACCGCTATAGGTGCCAACAACACCACTGGGAAGTGGCTGAAAGTTTCATGGGCCGCGGCTGAGAGTTTCATAAAGCATTATACGCTTTACGGAAAACTTGATTGCGCCGAAGAAACTTTGGCGCATTTTTTACTTGTTTTAATGAAAATTAAAGAGCAAGTCCCTCCCATGTTGTCGACCCTGGCAGTACAGGTTCTGAGTCTTCCTTCTGCTTCCTTCTAAGCTTAAACTACGCGATTACGCAGATCATTCCACAGTTTCGTCACAACTACAATAAAACTTCCAAGACCTTTTGATATATCTTTCTGTTTGCTAACAAAAGTAAATTATTAATAGCATTATAAATCGAATTAATCCCTTTACTGATGGAAAGGTGATTTTCATTATTAGTTTTTCCCTTTAATACAGAAAACACTAACCATCAGGGAAAGGTTGCCAAATTTTCATGGACAGTTACTGTACTTCAATGCATTGCAAGTGAAGGATTGTGTGAACAAGACATCTGCGCTTTATATATATATATATATATATATATATATATATATATATATATATATATATATATATATATATATATATATATATATATATATATATATATATATATATATATATAATCAGAAAACTATAAACGTCTTTAATATCAATTACTCTACCTGGAAATAATATTATATGTTACCGAAGGGGGAATTTTTTTAAGTTGATAATAAGTCCACCGTCCCGTAGGATCAGACCAGCGACGGACGAGGAATCAGGACTACAGTGACGCTCTAACGAAATGTGGCCGATTTCGTTAGAGCGTCACTGTAGTCCTGATTCCTCGTCCGTCGCTGGTTCGATCCCACGGGACGGTGGACTTATTATCAACTTAAAAATTCCCTTCGGTAACATATATGAAAAATATATTATTTTGAGCAGAGTGAATTGATATTAAAGGACGTTTGTAGCTTTTGATTGTATATGAATCACGGTGATGTGATAAATAGTCATATATATATATATATATATATATATATATATATATATATATATATATATATATATATATATATATATATATATATATATATATATATATATATATATATATATATATATATGTATGTATATATATATATATATATATATATATATATATATATATATATATATATATATATATATATATATATATATATATATATATATATATATATATATATATATATATATATATATATATATATATATATATATATATATATATATATATATATATATATATATATATGTATATATATAAATATATATATATATATATATATATATATATATATATATATATATATATATATATATATAGGTGTGTGTGTAAGTTCTGAACTGTTATTACATACACGTTATCATTTTCAACTCGTTATAATTTTATAGTTGTTACGATACTCTATAATATGTTTTAATTTCGGTGAAGACATTCGTGGTGTTTTGCAACTATCGCAGATTATGAAGATCTATTTCTGTTTTGTCTATGTTCCAACTCTGTCGTTATATTTTAATCCCTTTTCCGAATAATTTACTCACTGAAAAAAATATACTAAACACATACATATCAGTTCACCAACGGTTAATGAGTATACTATGAATTTTATATCCATTTGTTACAAAATTATTGGAGGTTAAG
>NC_089742.1:7558196-7565696 GCF_040412425.1 Macrobrachium rosenbergii
TTCCCTCTACAGGCAGGTAATGAACGAAGTAAGAGTTACAGAAAAGCTGTATTTATACCAAGAGATCCAGAGGTCAGCCGTTACATCGCTCCAGTTGACAAATTCTCCTTAATCTTCCTAATCGTTGGCTGGAGGAAAATTTTATCTAAAATATCTGAATCCCAAGCTCCTTTTGAGAGGTTCATAATTTTTCTTTGTTTAATCAATGCTGATTTTACCATCTGGCTTGTGAACAGACAATTGCTGCTATAAATTATATGTGACAAATCCAGTTGATTCTGTGATTATGGTTATTTACGAGTATATGGTTAAAAATAGCTGAGCTCTGTTGGCTATACCTTACTGAATGCTTATGTTGTATTAATCTATGGGGGAGTGATTTACATTTAAAACCAATGTAGAATTGGTCACAGTTGAGGCAAGGGATTTCGTATACTGTGTCTTTGGGGACTGACTTTTGTTGGACGTTAATCATGGGTAGGTAAGAGCAAAAGGGTAAGAATTTCCAAGTAGCCATGTCAATGTCTTAATCCTGTCCAGGTGTGGTATTTTGATTTTATTGTTGGGTGTCTCTCTAGTCTTCTCTAGAGGGGGACAGTACAAGATTACGTTAGCTTTATGGATTACTTTCTCTATTACATTGTCAGGGTAAGTTAAAAATGACGGCTGCTTACAGATTAGTTCAATTTCCTTTTCCAGGAAATTCAGGAGTAAATCTGTAAGGCTCTTGAATACGTTTACTTTACAAAAATTGCTATTGTTTACCATGAGGAGAATTATTGAGTTGTACTTTTATGATATACGGTCATTTGTTGGTGGTCAGTCTCTTTCCCTGTATAATCTTTTAATTGACGTTTCCCTGCTTCCAAGCTGTTGGGCCTAATCTTTTGTCAAAACCTCCTAAATAAAACCCCTGTTTTGATAGGTCTACTAATTCTTAAACTGTGTCGTATCCCAGGTACATATTTTCCTTTATAATCTTCTTCTTCTTCTTTTAACGTGCTTTTTTCCCATTTTTGTATGGGGTAAGCACGATGCCTTCTTTTGAAGGACTTTTGATTTGGCTTTGGGGTAGACCTGTAGTCTCGATCGGCTGCCTTTATAATCCCCATCTGTTATTTATACACGCTTTCTTTGTAACTTATTTTTATATTTCTATCAGTCTGCTAAGTAAACGACAGTAAGTCGAAAGGCCTAGCACCACTCCGTCATTTCACTTTCCTTTGTGGCATTGCCTTTATTTATATATTCATCACATTCCATATTTTATGTGATTCAGTTGTACACACACACATATGCATGTATACACACAGATATATATATATATATATATATATATTTATATATATATATATATATATATATATATATATATATATATATATATATATATATATATATATATATATATATATATATATATATATATGTATATATATATATATATATATATATATATATATATATATATATATATATATATATATATATATATATATGTATAATATATATATATATATATATATATATATATATATGTATATATATATATATATATATATATATATATATATATATATATATATATATATATATATATATATATATTAGTTAAGAACTCTAATTTCTTTAATGCAAGAACCACTGCAAATCTTTATTTATATCATAGATTCACTTTCCCAAAACATTGTTACCAAAGTAGACAAAGATTCCGGACAAAGATAACACAGGTCTCAAGCAAGAAGAGACACCCAGGAGATGAAAAACAAACTAAGAATAGAAACTTAATAATTAATTTATTAACAATAAGTAATCTTAAATATTACAAAGGAATGTCCGCCAAAAACTGATCTAAGGAAAAGAAAACTCACTTGCAAACAAAACCTCATTCACTACCATCATTCTCCGAGCTAACTATCATACCCAGTAGAATAAGAGAAAGAACTAGTAGCAGGTAGAAAACAACACTTGTACTAAATCAGAGTTTCAACTATCATACGATAATAAGAGGCATAAGGGAGGAAAAATATCCTTAAAGCTAATATTTACAATATATAGTAAACAATAACAAGAAAACCATGACCGTTTTACTGAAGAAAATGTATGAACATCAAAATGCTTATTTAGTTAAGTAAATCTGTCCTTGAGGCAGGGGTTTCACATCAAAAACACTGGGGAGAAAAAAAGGAACAAGGGGGCGACGAGATGACGATGGTCCTGGAGATGACCAGACAATCCACTATGGCTGGTATTGATAATTTTAATATAATAAATAGCAAAGAATTAAGTGGGTAATCCTCACCCTTCTTCAAACTCAGAGGGCCTCCTGACAACTCCAGGAGACAACGCAGCAAAGCACTCTCAGGTGGGCAAACGGGTTGATCCACAGCACAGCTTAAGGTAAGAGGGCACAAGGCAGACCTCAACACTACAACTCCGCTCGTTGAATATGAAAGAAAAAAAACACAAACGGGTGAAATTCTACTGTACTAAATATGGTAACACCTTATGAGGGGGAGCCAAAAGAGCTGGGGTCAACACCAGCTTCATGAGATTTTTTAAAGAAAGTGAAAATTTACATTAAAATCAATGAAATACTTCAAGAAACTATGCTTATATATATATATATATATATATATATATATATATATATATATATATATATATATATATATATATATATATATTATATATATATATATATTATATGCATATATATATATATGTTATATACATTTATTACACTCCACAATGAAAAAATGAAGGAGAAACCAGAGAAAAGGAAATAGAGTTCTTAATTTGTTATAACAGTTTCGCCCTCCATCAGCCTCTTCCGGGAACTTTATTGACTAATCAGTTTAAGAAAAACATATACCGACATATGTTTGCATTTGGCTTCAAGACTTACATAAAACAAACAACCACAAAATGGTTAACGATGCTTACAACTGTTACAGGATAATATAAAATATAAATTGTCTAGTACATAGTTCGTCCAATAAAAAGGTTACCAACAATGAGGCTAAACAGGTAATTAAGTGAATACCCTAAGTCAATATATTACACTAATTTTTACTGGTTTTTCTATGATATGTAGAAATAAAGGGTCTGTCCAGGGAATAAGCCTATACTGCCATTGAAGTTATTGTTTTCACTATATTGAATACATGCTGTTTAAAATTAGATTTCTTTCTATAAAATTATTGTTTCTGAACAGGAATTCTTGCTTGAGACCACTGAATTGGATAAAAAACATTCTCCAGCATGTTTACTAATGCGCTGTTTCTTTGATCAGTAGCAATACTATATTTATAAGTTAGCTATAATTCGTTTCTCAACAGTTTTTGCTGATTGTCCAATATAAAATTTATTGCAACCACAAGGAATTTTGTATACTAATCGTTGTCGTATATAGGACTTTTCTTATTAAAGTTCTGCCAATGTATTGCGGTAGGAAAACACAACAGTCACATTTAATAATTTAATCTGGGTGGATAATATGATCCGAAGGTACTGGCATGTATGGCAAACACAGTATATTGCTATTAAAATTCCTATTTCCCTTAGTGGAATAAAAAGATTTTTTGGTTAGCGAGAAACACTCATTCATATCCAGTAAAGTAAAAATTGGGCTTAAGACCTAATCCATATATATAATCTATCTGTCATCAAAGAATTCAGGCTGACTACCAGATGAAGAGTCTAAAAACATAGATCTTATACCTGACTGTTTTACTTGTTTACTGTGGAAAGATCTCGCATTGATAATCAGATTGTTGTTGCTATCTTTTCGGGTGTAATTTAAACTTTAAAGTATTGTTATTTCTAATGACTTTAACATCCAAGAACGCTTTATTTTATTTTCTTCCTTTTCAACAGTAAATTGGATCGAAGGTGCTAACCCATTCAAGTGTATTAATGTGAGGTCTATGTTTAGTGAATTTTCCAAACACTAAATATGTCGTCAACATAACGGAACCAAAGTATATTGTAAGGTAAAATGGCAAATTTTGCCAGCCTTAAGTAAACGAGAACAGGAAATGTTAGAAAGAACAAGTGAAAGGCAATTTCGTCATCTGCATACCAAATTTCTGTCTAAAATATTTACCATTAAAAACAAAGCAAGTATCTACTACACAAAGTCTAATCAATTGTAAAATATGGCCGGTCTCCTTGGCACCGTGTGTGGACTTGGACTTCTGCTATATATGTTTTGGAAATGAGATGAGGATGTGAGTGGTAGAGAACTCCTAGCTATATATATTTATATATATATATATATATATATATATATATATATATTGCTATTATATAAATATTATATAAAAAACATATATATATATATATTTATATTATATAGGCCCGAACGTATACACGCGATACATTTTACATACATACATGCATATATACACACACACACACATATATATATATATATATATATATATATATATATATATATATATATATATATATATATATACATATACATATACATACACATATATATATATATATATATATATATATATATATATATATATAATATATATATGATTATTATAGTGTTTGTGTGATTTTATTTAACACACATAAACCCCCATTGTCAAATGATGCATTCATTTCCAAAACATTGCCAGATATGGATAAATTTTATTCTTAAGTCAAGTGGCTTGAAATTTATTAAGAAATACTAATATTGAAATAGGAATATGATAGGAATTTATACGTATGCTGTATTCAAATTGTAATTTTAACTCAGTCTAAAAAATTCTGGGATATATTTAGCTTGATAAATATTTAGAAATATTTAGTTTAAATCTAAACGCACAAAATGAGGAAATGAAAGACTTGTGTATTTATGCGTTGAACATGTTGATGGCATAATTTTTTTTTTTTTTTGTGTGTGAAGGATAGAATCTACTATTCTCTTTATTTCCCTTCAGTAACTCAAAATTTGTTTTCACAATGCAAATTACTTTTAATGATTTTTCAGAAGTCTCTTCGTTTTTTTGATACAGGGCTCAGTTGACATATATTGGTATTTGAGTTTTATTTTCGCCAGACTAAATGAGTTCAGATATATCTGATCCTTGGTTGATGATATATTTATACAGGAAATATAATGTCACCATAATCACTTGGAGATCAGGTCGGAAACGTTACCTCGATTGTGATATGGTGACGCTCATATATATATATAGCGATATATAAATGTCTCTTTAATTTATTTGCGCTTGATATTATATATAATTATAGTGACAATATATCCAATATAAAAACGCGAATATTCAATATATTAATATATATATATTATGGCTATTACAATTACATATATATATATATATATAGAATTATAATATATATATATATATATATATATATATATATATATATGTATTTAGTTTTTGTGAGGGGATATATATGTGTATATATTCTATATGTATATATATTTTATATATATATATATATATATATATATATATATCATTCCATTTGTATATATATATATATATATATATATGTATATATATTTATATATATATATATATATTATATACATTATAATTAGTATATAAATTGGATATATATTAGTCTATATATGCCATCACCCCCTGATATTTCACAGTTGACTATATGAGAAAAAAATCTGAATTAAACATAGTTATATAACAAGTAAAATGAATTTTCGTGCATATATATTAACAATATCTGTATTCATTTTATGTCTATATTTTGCTGTGCTGAAAGTTTGCTGCTTAGCCGCTGCCTATATAATGATAAACTGATTCAGCCTAGCCCAGTGGTGGCTTTTCAATCAGTGGAGGAGTAAGGGTGGTTTGACCTATAATCGGTCATCAGCAAATACAAAAAGGTAAAATAAAACACAAGGCTAAGGGCTGCACCAATGTTTGATGATTAATGTTTTTGAAAAGTAACCAATTTGCAAAATTAGCCTTAGTGTTTATCTAAAATTGTATAGATGCGAACGGACTAGATAGCATTAATAGTTTTAATAAAACCAAATAGGTTTAGTGCCATGAAACGGTTGTTTAGTCATATATTAAGATACATTAACCCTTTGATTTCGGTTGTAACGTATACGACGCATTTAATAAACTGGCCCGGAACACTGTTGTGTCGTATACCAGCACCAGTAATTTCTTTTTGTGTGAAGGACTGATGATTGAAATATCTGGCCTCATTTTCTTGATATGGTAACAGTCTGTCAGTTGCCATACAGTGAATTCATATAAATTCACGTGTTTCCCTAAAATTCATTAGTCTTCATCAAGATGTCACAGGAGGAGGGTCGTGGCGGGTACGACATCCTCGAGTTGACCGCCGGCAGATCAGAAGAGCTCTCGACGAGGATAACTATTTTATAGACCTTCTCGACTCATTTTCTGGATATGAAAATGAATCGGATTTAGAAGGAAATGAAATGGATAATTATGGTCCTGGTACAAAGACAGTGATGAAATATCAACCGACAGTGAAAATGACGAAAATCTGCCACCTACAAATGAAAGCCAAAGGTGTCAAAAGAAGGCGGAGACAGCGAAGTGACCCAGGTGATGAGGGAGTGGGCTGCCAGCAATTTCCAGCCCAGAGATTTCTGTTTGCAGCAGTGGCAGTGGCATTACGTCGAAATGTAATGTGAATGAAAATTCAAAGGAAGTAGACTATATTTTTGAATTTTTCTGACAACGAATTTATGGGGCTGATTGCTGAAGAGACAAACCGTTATCAGAGATTCCTTGTTGATACGCTAGGAGATGGAAAAGTGCCAAAGTATTTGCGAAAATTTGCTCAGGTTACTGTGGAGGAAATGATACGGTTCCTTTGTGTGATTATGACTTATGTATATAAATAAAACATCGCATCGTAAGATTACTGGACTACGCTTGAGACATTCGAGAAAAAGGAGTGAGAAGGCTGATGGCAAGGGACAGATTTCTTCAAATTCTACGGGTTCTACATTTCGTTGATAATTCAGGAAACAAGCCCAGATAATAAAACTAAAAATTAAACCCGTGTTTTTTGACAGTGTAAGTGTAGAAAATTCCGGAAAAATTTCAACCTTTCCAGGATTTATGCATAGATGAAAGTTTAATGTTATGGAAGGGAAGGCTAAGTTTCAAGCAGTACATTCCAGATAAAAGAAGTCGATTTGGAGGAAAATATTTGAACTTTGTGATGCCAAAACGGATTATATTGTCGATTTTATAATCTATACTGGAAAAGATACAGAGATATTGTAGATGAGGATCTAGGGGTATCTGGTTCTGTGGTAAAACATTTATGGCCTCATCTCTGGAAAACATCAAATCCTGTATTTCGATAATTGGTATTGCAGCCAAAAACTGCTCAAGTATTTGGGCGACAATGAAACAGGAGCATGTGGAACAGTCCGGAAAAATAGGAAATTTATGCTTAAATTTTCTGATGTGAATAAATCTGAGATTTCGTCTCAAAACTGCAATGGAATATTAGGTT
>NC_089742.1:7570696-7578196 GCF_040412425.1 Macrobrachium rosenbergii
TCCTTAAGAGACTGGGAGAAGCAGCCTCTGGGGTCGGACCCTTCCCTTCAAGGCTGCCACTCAAGAGGCCTGGCCATCCTTGGAGGACTTTGGGTCTCATCCTTGAAGTTCTTGGGCCCTCTCAGGCCCACTTCCCCAGCCTGGCAGGATACCTGCCTTCCTCAAGAAAGCAGCCTCTGGGTCAGGACCCTTCCCTTCAAGGCTGCCCTTAAGGGCTGGCCATCCTTGGAGGACTTTGGGTCCTCATCCTTGAAGTTCTTGGGCCCTCTCCAGGCCTGCTTCCCCAGCCTGGCAGGATACCTGCCTTCCTCCGAGAAGCAGCCTCTGGCCTGCTCCCAGACCCTTCCCAAGGCTGCCCTCAGAGACTGGCCATCCTTGGAGGACTTTGGGCCTCATCCTTGAAGTTCTTGGGCCCTCTCCAGGCCTGCTTCCCCAACCTGGCAGGATACCTGCCTTCCTCCGAGAAGCAGCCTCTGGGTCAGACCCTTCCCTTCAAGGCTGCCCTCAAGAGACTGGCCATCCTTGGAGGACTTTGGGCCTCATCCTTGAAGTTCTTGGGCCCTCTCCAGGCCTGCTTCCCCAGCCTGGCAGGATACCTGCCTTCCTCCGAGAAGCAGCCTCTGGGGTCAGACCCTTCCCTTCAGGCTGCCCTCAGAGACTGGCCATCCTTGGAGGACTTTGGGCCTCATCCTTGAAGTTCTTGGGCCCTCTCCAGGCCTGCTTCCCCAGCCTGGCAGGATACCTGCCTTCCTCCGAGGAAGCAGCCTCTGGGTCGGACCCTTCCCTTCAAGGCTGCCCTCAAGAGACTGGCCATCCTTGGAGGACTTTGGGCCTCATCCTTGAAGTTCTTGGGCCTCTCCAGGCCTGGCAGGATACCCTTCCCCGAGGAGCCTCTGTCAGACAAGAGAGACTGGGTGACCTAGAGGACCTGCCTTCCTCCAGGAAGCCCTCTGAAGTTCTTAGGCCCTTCAAGGCCTGCTTCCTCAATAAGACTGCCTTCCAAAGCCTTGGTTGGCTTTGGGGCCAATCAAAGACTGGCAAGCCTTGGGCTTTGGGCCCTTTCCATGGGAAGGGTCAGGACCTATAGGTTGCTTCCTTGAGGAAGGAAGGGCTCTGGGTCGGACCTCCTTCCTCACCAATACTTTGCTTTCTTACCTCTACTTTTCAAAACTGACACTTTCTGTCTCCGAAGGCTTCCAGACGATTGAAGCATCTCGGAGATTGTTCTGGACACTTTGAAGTTCTCGGCGCATGCGCGAATGGCATTTTCTCTCGTCCTTCCAGGAGCTGGAGCCTGAAGGATTCCAAAATGTCTTCAAGGAAAATCTCGAAGGTTTTAGATCATTTCAACATCGCGATAACCATTACTTGAGTTCTTTTTCTGGCACATAAACAGCTTCTTTGCTTTAAGGAGTCGTCTTCTTTAAACTTATGAGATTCCCTCTTACTGACGATATTGATCATCCCTTCGATTCTTCTTCCTGCTTTTCTCCGAAAAGTAATTCTCAATCAAAATCTTGAAGTAGTTTCTAACACCTCAGGTTATCTACTTTTTTCTTCGTCAGCATTCTTCAGTATACCTCCACGCCGATGTCGTCTCTTTTTGTTCCTTCTCTTTATTTCGAGCGAAGAACTGCTCCAAGCGGTAATTTTGGGCATCCAAAATCCTCTCAATCAGTTTAGAAAACACCTCAAGTTCTCTACCTTTTATTTCGTATAAATTCTTCAGTTCCTCCGTTCCACTGTCTTCCTCTCTTCTTGATTATTTCCTTCCTTATTTCGAATGAAGAGCTTGCGTCCGTGAGTGACAATACGACTGTAGAGGTGCCGAATAATCGCAGAAGGCGGGAACCTCGACTTCATACTGCTCATGAAGTAGTCCATATTTTCAGCAGTAAACAATTACAGACTGAAGCTATCTGCCATTCTCGTGATGTACTTTTCCTCTTGAAAATCTCTTTTAGTTGATCTGCTTCGTCATCCAGTTCATTTTAACCATAAACTTCGCCTTCTTTGCTCACATGCTGTCCTGAAGGCTGGAACGTCTTCCTGGAGGATCCCTGAGATGGCCACTGTAGTCCTTAGTCAGTGCAGCTATTGTGTGATGGCGCTATACGCATGAGCGGAAGAATTTCTTCAAAACGACTGCAGGAAAAACACGAAGATATTACGGCGCCAGGCGACAATGACTTTTCTTGCAGCAGAAGGTATGAAATTTTCTTGAAAGCTTTATTGCCACGAAAACATCAATATTTAAAAAAGAAAGAAATTAAAAATAGTGAAAATCATCATCAGTATCCTTTTCTGTCGCCGGGAGAAATCTATTATATAATATATATATATATATATATATATATATTTATATTTATATATATATTATATATTTATATATATATATATATATGGATATATATACAATATATTATATATATATTGTATATATATTTTTGATATATATAGTATATATATTTGATATATATATATATAGTATTTATATATATATATTATATATATATATATATGTCTCATATATATTTATTTATATATATATATATATTTATCTCTATATATATATATCGTATATATAATGTGTATATATATATTTACACATTTGTATATATATATGCCCATTTGTATATGTTTATATATATATATATATTATATATAGTCAATACTAATATATATATATATATATATATATATATATATATATATATATATATATAATATATATATATCACACATTACCATATATGAAAAATAAAAGATATATGCTATATGTATATATATATGTATATGATACATATATTATATATATAAATATATATACTACGGTTATATACGTACACATACATATATAATAAATATATACAGTATATATGTATGTATATATATTATATATGAATCTATATATATGATATATAATCATATATATGTTTATATACACACATACATATATATATAAATATATACAGATATATATATATATATATTATATACATGTATGTATATATATATATATATATATATATATATATATATATATATATATATTATATATATATATATATATGTATATATATGTATATCATAGATATATAGATAGATAGATAAATATCTCCTCCAACTCGTTCAAAAAGGATACGATGATGAGGATTTTTCTTAAATTTACATTTATTTCTTTAAAAAAATGCTATTTTTCAACAATATTTAAAGCAATTAGAAAATTTCACCCCGGGAGGACAAGATCAACTCAAATTATTATTATAGATAGATACATACATAAAATATGTGTATATATAAGTATATATAAATTTCATGCCTCTACGTTTAATATATATAAATGTGTGTGTGTGTGATTGTGTATACACACTGGTTTGTGCGTCACTGATATTTAATTTTCCCTATAGTTAAAAATAAGGTGGTCTCAAGAATTTTTGTTTCATTTAAATGGTCATCACTAGCGCCCAGTAATCCAGTCAGCTTAAAAACAGAAAAGTGACTCAGTTGTTTTTAACAAGGCTTCTCCATTGCCATTGATCACCTTATTAAAGAGGAGAGAGAGAGAGAGAGAGAGAGATGGCTGCCAGCAAGGAATGATTAAATTTTTTTCTCAAGCAGAGTAAAAAATGTCATAGTTTTTTTATGGTACCAGCATCAAATTATAACAGTAGATTTTTTCGGGATACAGAGTAGTTTAAATTCATCTGTTTTATTTAAAGAAAATTCTTCTTCGGAAAAAAAATAATTTTTAGATTCTTCAAGAACACTATTAAAGACGCACGGAAAAACTTTTCCAATATTCCTGAAAACCTGTCTACCATATACTTTGGAGGCTTGTATTTCAAGTCAATGGACCTGTATGTCTTGTCCCTGTATGAATTGGATTCATATTCTAAAAAAAAAATAATAGTAATAAAAAAATACTCATAGTAGCATGAGTCTTAAAATGAAGAAGCAAATCCACAGTTGTATATTTTATCTTTAAATATATGTAAATATACATAACTGTCTCTCTCTCCCAATAATAAAATAAATAATAATAATAATAATAATAATAAATAATAATAATAATAATAATAATAATCTAATAATAATGAGATAATATTAAGCAAACTTTTTACTGATGAAGATGCAATTTTTAATAATTTTAGTAGAACATTTTTTTAAACAACTTTAGAGCTGGCTGCTGGACACGATTTGCCTTCAGTTTGTATAAACAAACTGAAGGGATGGGCCATTGGATCACCACTTGGTCCAATTTTTGCTAACATCTTCATGTGCTCCTGGAGGAGCGCATAAAGAAGAATGTCCATTAGGTTCCGCCTCTATTTTATCGAAGATATGTTGACGACACGTTCTCCTATTTCGTCATGAATGTCATGCAGAGTCCTTTCTGGAATTCGTCATCCGACAACATCCAAACATAAGGTTCGCATAGAAGGAGGTAAATAACAAACTCCCCTTCCTTGATCTTATTATTTCCAGAGGTGACTCAGGTTTTTACACAGGTGTATAGAAAAAATACATTTACTGGTTTGGGAATGAATTTTTATAGTTCGTGTTTCTTTCATTTGAAACTGAACTCTATTGTAACCCTCCTCCATAGGGCTTACACCCACTCGTCAAACTGGAAGAGTTTCCATGATGAGATATCCTTTTTAGTGAAATATTTCAATAATAATTGTTTTCCATCACGACTTTTTTTCAGATCCCTAAATAAACTGCTACTACAGAAAATGACTTACAACACCTGAATCGACTGTGCTTAAACTAAAGATGTATGCAAGTTTCCCTTTCGTAATGATGATACTTTTAGGAGAAAATGCACAGCCATTATTCAAAAGAGTTTTCCAGCTTTAAACCTGAAAATCATCCTGAAAAATCCCTTTACAATAGGGTCTCTGTTCAGAGTCAAAGACCGGCCCAGTCCTCTGTTTTTTGTCCAGCGTTGTTAACAAGTACACTTGCCCGGGATGTGATCACGGATATACATATGTGGATGCACGAGGAGGCTGTTGAAGGTCCGTATAGATTCTACAGGGGCATAAGTCATAGAACAGGTAGCAGGTTATCTAATCCTGAGCAATCAAATATACGAAATCATTCAAAATTATGTAAAACTTATATTGACAGCAAGGATTTTTCCATCCTAGGCCGAGTGCAGAACAACAACGACTTCTAACCATCCTAGAATCCATAATTATCAGGAAGACTGTGCCGTCGTTAAATACTCAATCGTCCTCAGTGAAATTGTTTATAGCCTAGTTTGGGCAACTGGTTTTCCTCACTCTGTTTGTACTTATTTATGTTAGTCTTGTTCTTTCTTTCATTAGGTAGGTTGTTTTAAGATTTTAGTGAACTCCTTTTACTCATTATTGACTTGTCTTGGAAAATGAGGTGTTTTGTTTTAAATATTTTTACTACATAAAAGAGCTGTTGCCATTGCATTAATTTGTTATTGATGTTCGTAAATTATATTATATTTTATAGCCTTGGAAATGCGACTTGGAATTCGTCGCGAAACGTCGGCATTGAAAATAAACTGTAGATGATGAGGATGCCTTTCCCTACTGCTTTTCAGATGATATATATATATATATATATATATATATATATATATATATATATATATATATATATATATATATATATATATATATATATATATATATATATATAATGACTATTCAAACTGCATGGTATCTATAGATACCATCCAGTTTGAATGAGGTCCTTTTAGTAATTTAGTTAATGCACAGAACAATTGTGTATGTGATAAAGTTAATATATACGTATGTATACATATATGTGTGTGTTAGTGTGTATTAACAGATAGTTAGACACAGAGATAGATGCATAGATAGAAAGATATATATATATATATATATATATATATATATATATATATAATATATATATATATATATATATCCATATATATATATAAATACCATATATATATATATATATATTATACATATATATACATATATATATACATATATACATATATATATATATATAGTATACATATATATACATATATATAACATACTTACATATATGCATATATACTAGTAGAGATAGGAAGAACAGTCAGCCTCATCATTGATATATTTATTAATAGGTGCGCTTATGGGCCACCCATATCCCATCTTTTCTGGCAAAAAGATACAAAAACACTAATTAAAACTGACAACAGAGCTTACAAAATTAAAATGTTTAAAGATTGAAAATGACAATGACAAAACAAGAAATAGATTACCTTCAGTAGTAAAGTCCAGAGGATGAAAAACTGAATAAGAGTAAACAAGGTTAGCAAAAACAAGAAAGGCGGGGGTGGTTACTATAGTACGACCGTTTTAGGAAGAGACTTTGCCCTCTTAAACTGACCATTAACCTTCTGACTTCAAGCTCTCATTGTTTGCGCCTGTTATCAAGCACGTACTATAATAGAAAGTTCTGAATGAAGTTTTGTTGTCCCACTTAAATTTTAGATAAAAAAAAAAAGCCAATATATGAAATGATAGATGCAAGAAATTTTTGAAACCTAGATGTGCTTTCATTTTCAGTTTTGTTTATTTGGATGCTGTACTGAGCAATGTTCTTGAGTTACGTCATCTACTATAGTTTTTTATTACTGTTCCTTTGCTGTTATCGAAGTCCTATATTTGAGTGATAGTTTGAGCTTTTTGAATTGTTTTCTTATATGTGGACTCCGTGATCTGTCTCTATTTTCCTTGTTGCAGCAACAGTTGAATTTTGGAGCAAAGCAGCTAGAAATAGCTCATAATAAATATTCTTTAAATATTGTTACACCCATATATATATATATATATATATATATATATATATATATATATATATATATATATATATATATATATATATATATAATATATATATATATATTATATATTTTAAAATATTTAAAGAATGTTTATTATGAGCTATTTTATAGCTGTACAGTGAAAATTCAACCTTTTACAGCAAGGAGGTAAAGACGATTACGGCATGCATGAAAGAAAGCAATTCAAAAGCTCTCAAAACTATATCACAATTATATATATTATATTATATATATATATATATATATATATATATATATATATATATATATATATATATATATATATATATATATATATATATATATATATATATATTACACATTTATACAGTATTAGATTTACCTGTGCTTTTAAAGCACTGCCGTATGATACTCATCACTGCTGTGGCATTTCTGTTATATGTAGATTTTTGAAGATATTTCTGCCACTTTCTGTCGAAAAAACAGATCTATATTTCAATTTATTTCAATTTCAGTGTTCAACAGGATATCACACAACAAGGGAAAGCAATAAATTTATTTACAATCGAAGTATGAGGAGACATTACTTATGAAGAATTCTCGTCAGAGGATGCTACATCGATAACAAAAGAATCTATATATTTATCAATGCAAACATCTCTTGAAGCGTCATCTCTTTTTATATC
>NC_089742.1:7583196-7598196 GCF_040412425.1 Macrobrachium rosenbergii
ACGAGGGGCTACACAAATGCTGTAGAGAACTGCGAAACATTATTCCCAAGACCGAACCTTTTGGTGCCATTGATGTCTTACCCCCACAGTATTCTTTTCCAGATAGTAAATCATATGTATACCGTTTCACTAGCAGAACCAGCCCCATTAGAAAAAATGAATCCTTTGGCCCCTTTGGTGCCCTTTGGGGCTAGTGATGTCTTACCACCACAGTGTTCATTTCTCGATAGTAAGTCATATGTATATCAAGTTTGGGGAAATTCCTCAAAGATTTCAAAGTGTATGTGAAACATACATTAATACATACATTAATATATATTACCAAATATGTATTTTGTATATATATATCTATAGATAAGTATATATATATCAAATATATATGAGGAACCCAACGAATTGTGTCCTCCTGTGTGTTCTGTGTGTGTGTATATATATTTGTCATATATATATATATATATATATATATATTAATATAAGTGTGTGTGTGTGTGTGTGTGTGTGTGTGTGTGTGTGTGTGAATCTGTCTGTGAAATCGTATTTATATATATATATATATAAGAAAGAAATATATATATATATTTATATATATAATGTGTGTGTGTGTGTGTGTGTGTGTGTGTGTGTGTGTGTGTGTGTGTGTGTTTGAGTGTGTGTGTGTGAGTTTATATTTATATATATATATATATATATATAATCATATACGCCTATATATATATATATATTATATATATTATGCGGAACTATATATATAATCTGGATATATATATATATATAATATTTATATATGAACATGTCAGGAGGAGACTGGAAATCGGATGACATCGAAGTGTTAATCCTCAGGTCTCTCTGAATAAGGAAGTGTTTTAGAAAATATGACCACCAGACACATCACCAGACGGGGAGCCAGACTTGTATGGCCAAATTTCACACCCTTGCCTTTCAATTGCAAGGCCTGGTTCTGATCTCAGAAATGCCTTTCCTGAAAGGAATGAAAGGCCAGCACTCCAGGGATAATGAAATCCTGTTCATTGTTGAGTCAGAAAACTTTATGCAGTTTATCTTTCCCAGAGTTTCATTTGGTTTCTCAGAGTTCCAACTGATTGACTTGTGTATTGATTATTTTTTGATGACATCTTGTTTATTGGCCATAGAAATGGATAATAAATGGGAAAACTGTCAATTGGGTCATTGTTGAGTCGGGAAGCTGGGGAAAACTTGCTGGTATGCAAGTAGTTATCTTGCCCAGGTAACTCCTTGGGTGCAGTTGCTCTCAGGTTCCAACTTCTTTTTGACTTGTATGGCGTAGTGGGCAGCACCCTTGCCTTTTAATTGAAAGACCGGGGTTCGATCCTGATGTGAGTCGGAAATTTATTTCTGTTCCACACGTGATTGTGTGTTGATTATGTCTATCTTATTCACTCAGAAGGGATAATTCGAATGGAATGCTGTCAATTGGGTCATTGTTGAGTCGGGAAGCTGGGGAAAACTTGCTGGTATGCAAGTAGTTATCTTGCCTAAATAACCCTTTTTGCAGTTGCTCTTGAACAGTTCCAACTTCTTTTTGACTTTATGGCGTATTGGGCAGTTTCTTGCCTTTTAATTGAAAGACCTGGGTTCGATCCTGATGTGAATCAGAAATTTATTTCTGTTCCACACGTGATTGTGTGTCGATTATATCTATCTTATTCACTCATAAAACATAATTCTAATGTATAAAATGCTGTCAATTGGTCATTACTAAGTCGGGAAGTTGGGGAAAACTTGCTGGTATGCAAGATTTTTAGCTTGCCCAGGTAATTTTTTCGCAGTTGCTCTCAGGTTCCAAATTTTTTTAGACTTGTATTTTCTAGTTAATTTTTCTTGTTTTGAATGAAATAATGTCAACTGGGACATTGTTGAGTCGGGAAGTTTAAAATTTATTGGTATGCAAGTAGCTTTATTTTGCCTTTATTTTATTCCTTTGATGCAGTCGCTCTCAGTTTCCAACTTTTTTTATTAATGTTTGGCCAAGTTGGTTTTGCTTATATTTTCAAATGAAAGACCTGGGTTTGATCCTGATGTTTTGTCAGTTTTTTATATCTGAGGCTTACCTTTATTGTCATTTTTATATATTTTTCAATTTATATCTGTTTATTTTTATTGTATTTACATATTATATATTATTTATATATATATATATATATATATATTTATTTTATATAATATATTATATATATATATATATATATATATATATAAATTATATATATATATATATATATATATATATATTTATTTTATATTTATTATTGTTTATTGTTATTATTTTTCTCTCCGAGTATTTAATATTTTGTTTTATTTTAATATGTTTCTAGTGCCCTTTATCTGCCTGTTTACCACAGCCTGCATTCTTGAGGGTATGATTTCAGCAAATTGCAAAGAAGCTGATACTCAAACTCCATTTCCTGAGCACTTCAGTCACCTCTCTTATCTTAAAGGTCGTTGAGGCTTATATACCATCACAGTTCACTCTGTGACTTTTAGTTTTGATCCTTTACGATACTACCAATGTTTTCACACACGTTAAGTTCAGGGAGCTACCTGGAAATTCACTTGACGAGAAGAAATCAATACCACTGTTTCGAAGGAGCTCCTGTGTCTGAAGAGTCTTGAAACATGGTACCAGTAAACACAGTTTCTCTGAAGTATTCACCATTCCATGACTGTCCTTTTTCTTTGGTGATCCACATTAACCGTTTGGTTGTGAAACAGAGAAAAATTCACAAACATTCATGAAATTTCACAACTTGGCAATAGCGCACGTCATCACTGATATCATCCAGCTTTGCAGCACAAATGATGTCATTTTTATGATTTGGCTTCCAGACTGTGTAAATAATGAATTTATCTGATGCGGCAACATGGAGAAAGTCAGCTTCATCCCAGTCTTTAAGAAATGAACCACAAAACCATGCATGGTTTTTTCTATGTTGCTGAGTGATGTTGGACGTGCTGATAATGTGAAATGGCTTCATATCAGGTTTAATCAAACTCACGATATACTGCACAATAACTTCTCTTTTTTTCCCTTTTTGTTTCTAGTTCAAGCGCCAATTTACGTAAAGACTTTATTGGTCTACCCACTGCCATAGCTATGATGTCTTTTGACTCCTGAAAAAGGACTTCAGGCCTTCCAAGATTCTCACTCTTTTCGCAATGAGTCATATGGATATTTGTTCCAGTTTCCTTTAACAAAGGATTCATCTCTTTTAATGTATTTAGCTATCCAGGAAGGTGAAATGAAGGATGTGCCAGCATCCCTGGCCTTTTGAAAGTTATAACGTGGATTCGGTCAATCCATCTGATTTCCTCCGAATCATTAGCCATGGCTGTATCTAACTCTGTCACTCAGTCTGAAAATACAAGAAATGTAAAATAAAAAAAAATAGCTTAATAGAAACTTAACATAATGTACTTGGAGATGGGCTATAGCAGAAAAAACTTCATAACTTTCCATTTGTTCTGTGTTTGGGGGACTCTAATTTCAAACACCTGGGTATTTATATATTTTATCTATATTATTATTTTATATTATATATATATATATATATATATATATATATATATATATATATATATATATATATATATATATATATATGCTTTATATATATATTCCTGTAACATTTCATCTGTCCATATTTTACCAGTGAACAGGGGCACAGAAGGATGTACTCAAAATATATGGTTGCAGCGTTCAAATAGTGTTTTATGGGCTTTCTTATATATATATATATATATATATATATATATATATATATATATATATATATATATATATATATATATATATATGAATGTCCTTTTACTGTAATACCACGGTGTAATATGCATATAAGAATGCCCATAAAACACTATTTGAACATTTCAACCATATATTTCGAGCACTTCCTTCTGTGCCCCTGTTCACTGGTAAAATATGGACAGATGAAATGTTACAGGAGTATATATACAAAGCATATGTAGGTCTGGCATTAAGTCTCCGATGGTATGCAGGTGACCGTTCCCAAGAATAAGGAAAAATAAATAATTCCCTAGTGGTTTTTGGCCTTATTAACTCCTGTTTTGTGATTCGTCTGGTGGTCGTGTTTCCTGGAGTACCTGTTTGAGAAGAGGTTTAAGGATTAACCCGTCGATTTCATACACTTTCCAATGTCCTCCTGACAAGTTCATATTGTTGGTTTGATTGATGATAGCATATTCCAGCATCTTTCTTTTGTACAGACAGCTACTTTTGAAAACCATCTCCTCCCCGCTCCAATTTATGGAATGGCTTCTATCTTTTGTGTTCTGTGTTCTGTTAATCTTTGCGAGAGGGATCTGCCCGTCTCTCCCACATTTCATCTGTCCATATTTTACCAGTGAACAGGGTACAGAAGGAAGTGCTCAAAATATATGGTTGCAACGTTGAAATAATGTTTTATGGGCCTTCTTAATTTCATATTACATGTGGTATTTCAGTAAAAGACATTCACTTTTGCCCATTATGGAACATCACAGTTTACGCCAGATTTTCGGCTTCAACCCAGCTGTCAAGCACATCTTTAGATGGTATGTACGACTAGTACATGGGTTACACAAGAGGAAGAATCAGAAAAATTTTCTACAAGAATGCCTACAGGAACAAGTTTCTCCCAAAATATACGGCTTCACGCGTTGGACATCAGCGTCAGACCCATTTCCGGACTCCATCCACACATTCCTCCAAGACAGAATACATGCCACACACCAAGACATCTATGTGATAAGAAGAAAAATAAGTGAGCTAGCCACATCGCTTCGCCTCATGTGCAGGAATGATGGTATGTACAGATATCTTTTATATTTTGCGCTATCAGGTGCTGTTGAAAACAGTGAGTCCCACTCCAGGAATTTGTGCAACAAATTAAAAAGACTGATTAGGAACAGCGTATGGAATAATCTTGGCCTACCCAATAAAGTGCTGAACCTCTCTAACCATCCTCTCACTGCAGAAGAACAGACCGTTTTAAATCTTGGGGTTTCATTTGCTCTAAAACCAGGTCCAGAGAGTAATCTTAATTTCCTAGTTGCATTTGATAAACATTTTGCAAAACACAATTATGACAAAAACAGATGCTTGTCTCAAAGGCATTTTGCTAAATGTCTTAGAGCAAAATAAAAATAAAAATTCATCCCAAAAAGATTCTGAAAATGCGTTATCATCATCAAAAATCTGACAAGGAGACATACATCAATAAAGTTCAAGAACTTCTAAACGATGCGGAGACCTATGACAAATTAACGAAAGTTCCCACAACAAATATTGCTGCCCAATTTAACAAATCAGTCGGAACCATAGGGGCAATAAGAAGGACATAGAACTACTAGAGACATTCAAGGTAAGCAACCCCTCTCTCCCCTATTTTTACGGCCTCCCGAAAACACATAAAGATGGGATTCCTTTACGTCCCATAATATCTGGCAGGGCTCTTTCATTTGTAAATTATCACCCTTTCTAGGAACCTTCTCATCATCCCACGTTAAACATCCAGAAGATTTTATAAAAAAAATTTAATAGTTTAAACATCCCTCAAATAACATCAAATTGCTCAGCCTAGACGTCGAGTCATTATTTACTAAAGTCCCAATCGCCGATGCATTGTCTTTTTTTTTTTAGAAAGGAAGTTACAACCATATGAAGACCATTTTCCTCTTGGCATAGATAAAACTTTAAAACTTATCAACCTCTGTGTAACTAACAATGTGTGTCCTTTCAATGGTAATTTTTACAAACAAAAATTTGGCTGTAGCATGGGAAGTTCCCTATCACCCCTTCTAGCAATCTTGTACATGGAATATTTCGAAACAGAAATTTTGTCGCCTATCAAACCCCGCAATATGATCTGACTTAGATATGTAGATGATATTTTTACTTTCTGGTACAATAGCTGGGGAGACCTATATGAATTTTTTAATAGACTAAATTGGCTAGATCCGACCATAAAATTCAAAACAGAATGGGAAAAGGAAGGAAAATTGCCATTCCTAGATGTACTGATCATAAGAGAACAGAACAGATATGCCTTCACAGTATATAGGAAACCCACTATCGCTGTTTCCTGTATTCATTTCTTAAGCTACCACGATGTCTCCGTAAAGATCATGGTAGGGTGGAACTTATTCCTCAGGGGGCTTAGAATATGTTCAAATGGGTACCTAGATAAAGAATTCAACACGATCCACCAACACCTAATGCAACTGCTCTACCCACCACACTTTATCGAGAAGACTATTAACAAAGTAAATAAAATATACTACAAAGGTCCCACTCACAACAGACAAATAAATTTCAACAACAAAATAAAGCTTCCGTACGACAAAAACATCCAAAAAGCCACAGAACAACTCAGGTCTAACAATCCTTTCACCTTCCATTTTCCCAAATCTATCGGAAGGTCACTCATTAATGTATACTTAAATAAAAAAGGGGAAGAAGCCGGAGTTTACAAGATTCCGTGCAGCAATTGTAATGAGATTTACGTGAGAGAGACGGGCAGGTCCCTCTCGCAAAGCTTAGCATAGTACAAAAGATCGGTACGGTATGTTTCGGAGAGTTCAGGGATTTTTCTACATATCAGGGATAGAATCCATTCCATAAATGGGAGCGGGGCAGAGCTGGTTTTCAAAGTAGCTGTCTGTACAAAAGAAAGATGCTGGAATCTGCTATCATCATTCAAACCAACAATATGAAATTGTCAGGAGGACATTGGAAAGCGGATGAAACCGGCAGGTTAATCCTTAAACCTCTTCTCAAACAGATGCTCCAGGAAACACGGCCACCAGACGAATCACAAAACAGGAGGTAATGAGGCCAAAAACCACTAGGGAATTATTTATTTTCCCTCCTTCTTGGGAACAGTCACCTGCATACCATCGGAGCCTTAATGCCAGACCTACATATGCTTTATATATATACTCCTGTAACATTTCATCTGTCCATATTTTACCAGTGAACAGGGGCACAGAAGGAAGTACTCAAAATATATGGTTGCAGCGTTCAAATAGTGTTTTATGGGTTCTTATATATATATTTATATATATATATATATATATATATATATATAGCATATATATATATATATATATATATATATATATATATATATATATATATATATATATATATATATATATGTATATTTATATATATATATATATATATATATATATATATATATATATATATATATATATATATATATATATATATATATATATATATATATATATATATATATATATATATATATATATATATATATATATATATATATATATATATATATATATATATTTATATAGCCATATACTTTATTTAAGTCTCCATTTTAAGAACAGAGGTTGGTATCTTGCTTTTCCCGAGATTTTGTATGATAGCGACGGGCCGACAGGCGGTGTTAGTTAATCTGTCATCTTCCCATCATAAGATATTCCTTGGCCCTAACTAAATTCTAAGACTACTGGAAATAAGATACTAAGTTACAAAACTAGAAACTTTATTGCAACAAAAAAATAATGAAATAACTTCAAATAAGTGCTACATGAATGAAAATCGAATGATCTTAACATAGCTATGAAAACTTAAAGTAGCTAAGGGTCGAAAACTATAAAACACTCTAGTTATTTACGGAAAGCCACAGAAATAACCCATCTGTCATTCAAACACTAAAAAGGCTACTAATGCATCTACGTCATTTTAGTTAAATATCATACTCACCCATGAGGAGTGGGGAAGAAGAAAGTAAGGAATACTCTTTAAAAAAACAAGTGTTATATTAAAAACTAGAAAATGTAAAAAAAAAAAAATTAGCTACAAAAACACAAGATTTCATCACTGCAAATAGGGATAAATGTCTTTGCCCAGAGTCTGAAAGAAAATTTAAAATGTTTATGAGCGGTACCCATCACCATAATCCTCTGAACATAGATTCAATCTGTGTGTTTTCCTGTTATCTTGCATTCATAACAAATGTCACTGGAATTACGGATCCTATTGGTCCAATGCATTCACAGTAAAAACTCCGCATGATATGGTCACAACGCAATATGCGAATACATTCTCGGAGCATCGTTCGAGTTCAAGGTAATGATAAGATATGCCGCAATGGGGCGTCACGAGGCACCTAGTCACCCACATACTCACGCACTCCACTGTAATGTTGTCTTCAAATCCGGATTTATAACCAGATCAACCTTCTCGATGGTTCATTTGCTGAAATCGCATTTCAACTCCACGTCTTGTTACATGGTCCTCTGAGCACATTGACTTTTATTGTGGTTGTTGATCTTGTTACTCTTCTTACATGCCGTATAGTCATATGACATCTCGCACTGCCAAAATCGTTCTTTTCAAAGGTCACCTTCATGACCAGTTACAGTAGCTTCCGGTCTAATTCTACTACCAGGTCTTCACCTTGATAACTGTCTAATCGAAAGATCTAGATGCAAAACTTATATATATATATATATATATATATATATATATATATATATATATATATATATATATATATATATATATATATATCTCTATAAATACAAATATTATATCACAATAAGTTCTTTTAAGAAATGCAGCACTTGAGATGATTATACCCTGGTATTGCATCACGCTGAATGGCCTGCAAATTGTCTAACAATGCCAATGGTGCGTGAAGGTATTTCAGCAGATCCGACTCAAGATGAAAGACTCTGCGACTGCACCAGTCCGGCTTCGGAATGTGCATTCCTACAAGGTTCCCCAGCTGATCTGATCAAGATGAATGGCTTGTGACTGCACAAGCCCATGTTGAACGTGGCGCTCGCGAATCCTCTTGCGCCAACCCAACGTCTCCCCGAAACTACGGTGATATGTAGATGTCTAGCCCGACATCTCTCCAAAGCCCTGGATCGTCTCACCAAAGTGGAGGTGTATCGTTGACAGCTTTCTACATACTGAGGACGGTGGCCATTCCAACAGCTCTGCTGGTGAGAAAGTGGTGTTTTTTCGTAAGTCGGTCATACTGACAGTCATCAAAAAGCAACTTGTCTATTCCTATGCCATTATTACTGGGACCAATAAGACTACTACAGGTGCAAAGGTCATATAAGGTTCTCACTGTAAATGGATCTCCAATCATACCTGAATTTCCATAGTCAACTCAGCCATCAGGCACACTAACTCTAAGGAACTATTCATAAAAATTATACTCAATAAAAAAAAGATGACCCGAGAACCCTATCCATATACTGAATTCACGAAAAGCGATCCTAAACATCTGAGAGGTATCATATCTCGTAAAAAATATCAAAGTTCTACTCTGGTTAGCGAAAATTACTCAGTACCCGACTAATTCTCAAAGTGCAATAGCAATTGATATATTGGCAATTCCGCCCTACGATCCTAATAAATCTGCAGCACATTCTCCAGTACAGCTCTCTGAATCTCTAAAAGAGAACTGAAAATCCCAAATACTAAACTGGAGCATCCCATAAAAACTTCCAAACCTCCAACTCTAATTGATATATCCCAACATGTAAAGATCAGACCCATTTGGTCCGATATACTAAATACCTCCCCAAACAAAATCCTAAATAACAAACCCTTATTCTGTAACTCTTTATTCAAAGATATTGCGTCAGACGACAAATACACATCATAACATTCTTACATAATATCACACGGGTCTAACCCCTTATGAAATTAGCCCATGTCACAATTCCCAAAGTCATGTGAATACAACTATTAACTCAAAGTAACCCATTACTATCGCCAAATGCGAACGATGAAGTCCATAACGGCAGATGCGATCCATAAAAACAACCCAAATTCATATATCTACAAAACTCTATGGTATTCTGCACACAATTTACACTACGTAATTGCAGCTTACATCAGAATCACAGTGAACTTGAACTATTAAAGATTTATATAACTCTACGGACTAATGTCCTCCTCAGTTACAACAAACTATAAGTCATGTCCATTTACAGCCCATTAAAACCCGAAATGAGAAACAAACAACCCGTAACCTAACGGTAATATCATAATATGCAATAATTACCTGTGGAATACACCTGCACACCTATTAACCAGTCTTTTTGATCTAGAAGATGCTGTTGAATCGAGACACTCCGTGTTTTCATCCTGAACAACAAATCTATTTCCTTCTTTGTTTCCAAATAACACGGAACGGGACTCTTCAAACTTTAGGACCCAGCTCATAGTTCAATGCTTCCCTGACATTTATCTTCTTCAAATAAACTCTATCTCCAACAGCCACTTTGACTCTATCTGGCTTTGCATTACTTCCTGTCTACTATGTCTCACGTTTTCATCTCAGGATTCTTAGCAAGGCGTAAAGCATTCTCTTTGCAGTTGGAAACTGGAAGGACTTTTACAGTATCGTCACTCATTGGAATGGGTAATAGATCAAAATGCGCCCTCGCGCTGGGTATCCAAACAGCGCTTCATTGGGAGAGACATCTAATGGTATCGCCAGGATACAGCATTAATGCTAAGTGCTGGACTGTGGAAGATAGCGGTCTAATTTGGCTCATACTTCCGATGCATGGTTTAAGAGCTTCAATAACCTTTCTATTTCTGTTTCGTTCGCATGTTTATTCGCTTCAGGTCTATATGGAATAATATTAACCTTTAATCCTCATTGCTGTCTGCAAGATATTGCATCGTACGATTTATACCCGTGTCTGCTATCTGTAATCAAAACCTCTGCAACTATACCCATGAAGAAATGCAATTGCCACCTCTTCTGCTGTTTTATACCTCAACGGGAAAATCTCTACGAACCTAGTTAATTCGTCAACGACCACCAACAGATGTCTATGGCCATAATTAGATTCACAGAAATTACTCATGATGTCCATGTGGACTCTTGCTGCAGGTCTGGTAGGAATTGGGAATGAACCCAATTTACAAGAGACGACCTCAGATGGCTTATGATGCATTATAGACTGAAAAACTTCTCTGACAAAATCTTTCCATTGACTTGGACATATTTCTCCAAAAAGAATTGTCTCGTACGTTCTGATACTTCTTTTCAATCCCTAGATGAGTGGATTCGCAGACCTACTGTGAACAATATCTAACACTGCAGGTAAATGCAGGCTCGTGGGAACAACTATTTCCAGCATTGTATCGCCCTTTATCTTCACTACTTCAGCCTGCATCTAATCTTCCTAACTAACAAAATTACCTCTAATTCAAAGCCCTGAAAGGCAGCATATAACCCTTCCTAAATAAATTCCTCTCTAAGAAACTTTGCATCTCTCAGAATGTCATCCCCATCCTGTTTTTTTCTACTCAGACTAATATCCCACCCATGCTATATTCCTGATACATAACATAAATGCGTACCTTGCTCATCAGAAAAACTTCTCTACTAAGAGCGTCTGGCAACATTCCAGTCTGCCTCTATATCATTTATTTTAGCACCAAAATCCCTGATTGTCAAATACCACTGGCCTCTTTTTGGCAGATCCACTGTTAAAAAGATCCACCAATGGCTTATGATCAATCAGACCATGGTAAACGCCTCTTTGTCGACCACCGACATGAGATGCTCATTACTACTTCGTGTCTTAAACTTCCTGCTGTAAAATGCAATTGGGTGGAGTTTTCCATCGAGTCCTGTATATGCATGCGCCTATCCCGGTCAATACTCGCATCTGTTGAACAATGTGAATGGATTGCCCTAAATCCAGAAACTTCAACACTGGGGATTGGTTAAAGTATCTTGATTGTCTGAAATGCTAATGCTGTCCTCCTCTCTTTCCAAACAAACTGCACATCATCCTCAGAAACATCTGTCAAAGGAGAAGTTTGCAGAAACAGAGAAACCCTTCACAAATCTATTGGAAAAATCCCACCATGCATAAAATTACTGAACCTGCTTCTAGTCTTGGGTGTAAAAACTCATAAATTGCCTTGGCCTTACTATCATTTACTCTGACACCTCTTAGAAATGATATGCCCTAAATATACTATCTGCTTGAGAAAAATTATATTTAGCTAACTTTATCTTTCAAACCAGCTAACCTAAGTCTTCTGAAAACTTCCCTAAGAACTTCTAGATGCTCCTCTACTGAAACAGTGGCAACTAAGATATCATCCATATAGATATGGACTTTCTTCCATAACATGCCATGCAAAACCGTATTCATCAACCTAGTAAAAGTCATCGGACAGCCTGTCAAACCAAATGGCATTTGTGCGAACTCATAATGCCTTTCAGGCAAGAGGAAGGCCGCACTTTGATCTTCCTACCAGGCGGAACTCGTAGGTACCCTTTGCATTAGATCATTTGACGAATAAATGCTCACTGGGCCTATCCTGCTAAAAATAAATCTAAAACACGCCACAGGATAGCGATCGGGAATGGCTTTCCCCTATCCAATTTCCTAAAGTCTACTACAAAACCTGGAGCCATCTCTTGGGACTGCGAGCAATGGAAAATCTGTGGTGATGACTAGGCCCCACAAATGCCTTCTCCTTCCCAACTTATTAACCTCTTTGTTCTACTCTGCTCCCTAATCTTAAAAGGAACTTACATGAAGGAAACAAAAATATGCTCAGTCTTGTCCTCCAACTGAACTCTTGTGGCTCCTAAATACATCTGCTAATCCTAACTTATCCCCTTTGAGTGCATCATGGTCCGTAAACTCAGCTAAAACACCTCTGCTAATTTCAGATATTTCTGTAACTGCATTAGCTAAACTGATCTCTAAACACTTGCCTTTCTAGCCTGTAAATCTTCCTCTGAAAAAGAAATAGAAATCCTGACAAATGTTCACTGGAATCATCTCTCATCGGCCCAGTCAACAAAATCGATTGCATAAGCACTTTCTGCAATTGTGGAACCGTATCGTTTCAGCTTAGCAACTCCACCCAAGTTTCTGAACTCAAGTTATATTATTTACAGAACTCTGTACAAAACTCTTCAGCTACTCACTGCATTCATCCGCACATCTGTCTGGATTTATGCACCTTTACTTGCACTTCACCATCGCAACCATACCTGACCAAGTGCACTACATAACTGGGTCAAAACCCCTTATAGTGCTTCCTCTCATCCCCTGACGCGTTCATCATTCAGCCTCGGACCTCGCAAAATTCTGAGACATTTCTACTCATTACACTGCCGCCCGGCCCCTCTACACAGCAAATATTAACCAGGTAATTCTACAAAGATACAGGAAACCCTGCATGAACCGAGATCTTTCGTCTCCGACATGCTGGATGTCCCAGCAGCATTGTATTTCCCAAAGCACACCCCCTTATAACTAGAAATGGCTCCATCAAAGATCTACCCCCGAGGGATAAACCTATGTCCAAGCCGCCCAATATTCTTAATTTATTTGCCTGAACATCGCATACAGCTTCCTGCGCAGGTCTCAAAGATCGATCGGGAAACATCGATCTGAAATAATTCTCTTTCGTTCATCAGGGTTGAATGAGGCACTTGTATCTAGGAAAGACTTAACATTTATTCCCTGTAGAGACCCACTAATAGGCTTGACCCCAGGGTTCTCCCAAAAGTCCACATCCCAAGAGACACCCATCCAGTTTTTCCTGCCAAAATGACCGGTCTTTCGGGCAATGTCTGACGATTACCGTAGATCCTCGAACACCTCCAAGTGGGGCTACTCCTTATCTGGACTACCAAAATTCTGGAATGCAGGCCTATAATTGTCTCAAGATGGGCAAGACTGCCAAGGATGATCATAACTCAGAACTGCCACAATACTTAACATAAGTGCAAAATCCCTTAATGTGTCCTTGTATATTATGTTAAAGCAACGACCCTGTGGATCTCTAGGAACTCAAGCTCACCCATCAATCTTGGGCTATTCTGACTTGCACAACATTCTCGAACTGGACTGAATCATGTCCTATATAACCATAGGCTGCCTATGAGTTCTGATCACTACTTCCTCCTCATATTTGTACTTTAAATTCTCAACTTACCTTGGCGAATTACAAATGCAAAAATTCAAGTATCCATGTGAAATATTCCGTATGAAAATGGAAAACCAAAGGCAAACAATTTTAACAGAATTCCTGCAAGGGAATGGCTAAAACTACAAGTTACAACTTTTACTCTACAATTAATCCTCTAAAACTCAAAAGAAAGGTGGTATTAACCTGAACCCATCATTAAACTTCTGCTAATTAAAATCACAGCCAAATTCAGCCCTGAAACAAACACTAAACCAAAAAGTTTACAAACCCAACATAAAAATAAAAATTACTAAACCTTTAATTAAAATTCAAAATTATATAAACTCAAAAATAAATTTACTATTAAATAACCCATTAAATAAATTCCGTGAATTAAACTGTATCATTAAACTAAATTCAAAAGATTAATCTTAAAAATTAGCTAACCCTTTGCAATTAAAACCAAGTCCTATGGAGAAGAAAAAATAAGTGCTGTCATATGCACAGCTGATTTCTCTTAGCTGGCCAAAGGGACTGCCCACTTTCTTCCCAAGGCTGTTTTCAAAAGGACACATATAAAATGGAATTGGCTCTCAAGCACAGAGAGAGTAGAGAGAGAGAGAGAGTAGAGAGAGACAGATCTGTCTCCCACCTCTATGAGCAGCAACTCCCACCTTACTACCCCTCAATCCTCAAATCAAGGCCTGATGATTTCTAGAAAAAATTATTAGTACTACACCCTGTGAGATTCGCCTGTCTCTGTGCTGCAAAACTGCTGGATGCACACTCGGGGTTAGTAAAATGTCATTCAAGCAAAAAATGTCATTCAAGCAAAAAATGTCATTCAAGCAGAATATGTCATTCAAGCAAATGCAACCGCTGTACATACATACACATGTACACATTTCACCCACACGCACATATGCACCCAAAAACAACGCACGTACATGTGTGATTACAAAAACCAAGAGAAAAAGTAAAAAAAAAAAACTACTAAGAAG
>NC_089742.1:7605696-7625696 GCF_040412425.1 Macrobrachium rosenbergii
ACCTTCTGTTCCAAACCAGCTTTATGCATCAGTTCTTCTGTACATTAACGAAGTGAAGCATCCAGAATATTGTTTATATTAGAAAGAGAGGACAATAATCAATTACCATTCTTGATGTTTTGGTGGAAATCTGACATAATGACAGTTTTAATACTTCCGTTTTTAGAAAGACTTTACTGGTCTGGGTCTAAACTTTTATATGGGCTTGTTTTATTATTTTAAACTAAATTCAATTTTACTCTCCACTGGGCTTATACTCAACCTCTTCTTGGGACTCTATCATAAAGAAACAATTCTCTTCTTCTTGCACAAAATATTTTAGCTGATAATTGGTTTCCATCTCATGTTTTCTTTAACACTGCAAGAATTTTCAAATAAGAAATTCATTCCTACTTTGGCTGTTATAAGTACAGTACCATTTGAAGAAATCATAGCTATCCTGGCTACTGTCCTAGGGGATGTGAGTAAATTTAGGAAAGAATCTGGTCTGCAATAGAAAACATTTTAACATGTTGCAAGTCATTTTAATACCAAAAATCTTACTTACAATAGGGTCCCTTTAAATTTAAGATAGACCTGGCCCAATAATGCAATCGTCAGTCGTATATAAATACATTTGCCTCTAGATGTAATTTGGGACTTACGTGGATCGACTCAAAACGATTGGGTTGAGGGTCAGAGCAGATTCATATAAAGGTGTTAGTCACCGTACTGGCTACAGATTGTCCAATCCAGAATTTTCAATATCAGAAATCATTCAAATATATGTAATATAAGTATTGATTATTCTGACTTCTCTGTTTTGGGCCAAAATGTCATCCACAATGAACTGCCACTTTAACTGTTATTCATAAAACAGCTAGTTCCTAAGCTGGTCCTTACACACACCACCTCTGTTCAGTTGTATCTTGGCTTGAGCCAGTTTTCTTTGCCGCTTTCTTTCCCCTTTAATCATTCAGTCTTCAACCTTTAGCGTCTAGCAGGTGCTTTTATGAACTGTCTTGGTTTTAGAATGGTATATTTATATAGCATGCTGAGACTCTCTTTGAAGTCGTTAGTTTTATTCCCATGTATTTTTAATTTGTAAATTTTCTTTAGCCTTGATGATGTAATAAAGTGTTAAAGCGAACGCGTCGGCAAATAAATACTAATTTACAGATGACTGACTATCTCCTTTGCAATTCTATTCTGAGATATGCTGTATTTTGCTTGCGCCAACTACTTCTGTTTTATATATATATATATATATATATATATATATATATATATATATATATATATATATATATATATATATATATATATATATATATATATATATATATAAATATATATATATATAAATATACATATATATATATATATATATATATATATATATATATATATATATATATATATATGTTATATATATATATATATATATATATATATATATATATATATATATATATATATACATATTACATATATATTATTATATAAATATAAATATATATATATATATATATATATATATATATATATATATATATATATGTATATATATATATATATATATATATATATATATATATATATATATATATATATATATATTATAGTGAACAGAATTAACACTTTTTTAAAGTGTACGTAACGTGATCTAGCTGATCTACTAGGAAAAAGACGTATGAAGGTTCAACCCATGATCACACTCTGGCATTTTTCCTTCCCTCTCTCCTCTCTCTCTCTCTCTCCGTGCATCGACTCTCTCTCTCCCTCCCTGACCTCACCCATTCTCACCAAAGCAAATTAAATGGATTCATTTAAAGAAACACAATCGGTTCTTACAAAAAAATAGGTTTATTATTCAAATAACCTAACAAGAAATGAATAAATAGTGAAAAAGATTAAAATGCATAATAAATGAATTATCGAGTCAGATAACTAACTCTAAACTGCAAAGCACTTCTGAGATAAAGAAGTCTCATTATGGCCATTACAACCTGGAAATCCAAACTGCATATACTCCTAACCAATAAATCTAAAGCTGCGGTCCAAAAAAACAGTCACCCTAGTCCAGACATCTGTCGAGCACTAAACATGATAGAAAACTCAAAAATATAAGGAAATACAAAACACACAATGGAAAGTGTGAAATGAAGAAATAAGATATGGCAAATGTACATAAATAAAATAATAATATAAGAGGCAAGGAATATCTATTTAAATCTCCACACCAGTCTACAAGTACATAATGACTAAAAGTCATATGGTAAAAATCATGTTCAATTTTTCCCATAAAACAGATTTGAGACTCCCACTCATCTGGCGATTTTCAAAGCCTGGAAACTACTCCCAAAGCTAAGTGACTGGAAAACTGCAGTTCTGTCGCTGTTAATGAACGATCAAACTCACTTCTAGGGCAGATTTTGGCACAATCTATAATTCAAAGCAACGCACGACTACGAATATGATAACGCCCGAGAGATCACTCCTGACCGCTAATATTGCGTTGAGTCGCAAGAGAGAGCTGAGGGAATCAAACTATTTCAGCTGAATATTAAAGATTTTTCAACTGATGACTTCTATCAGTACTAATTTCGCACCAACTTTCCACGTATACATCTTAAAGCATTGAAGCTTATGAAATGCATATATGTGTTCTTTTAAATAGAGTCTGGTCATCCCATAAGAGCGTCTCAAGTATCCTTAATGGTAAAACTAAAATAAGCATATGTATAAAATATAACAAAATAGAGCTAAGCTTTCCACTAGGGGCAATGTCTATAGCACTGCAGCTTCAAGGACTGCTCATGACGCACTCGTGTCACTGGGGTTGTGTTCTAGAGCCTTTGGCATGTAATCTTACAAAACACGAATACTTTGCATTTATCCTACAAAGAACTATCAGTAAAATAGCTTATTAAGACAACTAAAATTGTCGGCATAATATATTCTGATACTCGAACATCGCTGGAATCAGTTGAGCGTTCTTTCAATGGTGGAACAGCCATTGCACTCATTGCAGGCACCGCCACTACTAAATGCCTGGTTATGCGATGACGTATAATTATCTTCGGAACTGTTAAATACAGCACTGCTAAGCACGCAGGAAGTCCATATTGCGGATTCTGCAGGATGAGTCGAATAGCTTGACCTCGAGGAACGAGCAATGATGTCGACGGTTAATCTTGGCACATCATTGTAACTGCCTACCTCGTAAAACACGGCAGGAAGGGTTCTGGGTGGATCTACCAATGGTAATCTCGCAGGAACTGTCTAAAGTCACATTCTGTCGGAGCCCGTCCATGAACTAAATGTGATACCCAACCACCTAAGCAGATACAACTCGCAACTGGAAAATACTACTGTCATACACACACTCTCTCTAACTAAAGCACAACTTGTCTTATAATCAACTCCTAACCTTGATATTGATCTTCCAAAATGAACATGGTCTCTAATCTATCCATGTCACTACTGAGTCTCCAAACCACTCTGAAAAAGGTCTAATAACAAAGGTTTCCATGTTATTAAACCAAAATAAAACTACTAATGCAAAAGGTCAACACTCTCAATGTGAACTAATCAAGGGTGTATCTCAGAATATCCACAGTCAGCTCACTACTAAACACAACAACCCCATGGAACTTACCTATAAAAAAAAATCTCTATCCAACAGAAAAACCTGAGAATCCTTCCATACACCAAAAGTGTATCATATCTCTGTAAAAGATATGAAAAATCTCTAATTCGTTAGCAAATATTTCCTGCAATGACTCATGACTAATTCTCAATAAAGAAAGTAATTGACGTAATGGCACTGCCCTACAGATCTTAATAACTACAAAATACTCTCAATACAGCTCCCTTCATTAAAAAAAAAAAGAAACAAAAAAATCCAAATACTTCAAATACGATCTCCTGTTCTGAAAGCAAGATTTAGACTTGTTCTGGTCCGGATACACTTTGGCACTCTCCCCTAAAAATAACTTTAAAGAATACACAGTACTATGGTGTCAGATGACAAAAACTCTATCATAACACTCATAACACAATAACACACGGGTCAAATCTCGTATGAAATTAGCCCATGTCTCAACTCCTAAAATCATTCGAAAACAAATGATTAAGAACTTCAACATCTAAAATGAACAAGAGAATAAAAAAATAAATAAATAAATATCATATATATACAAACATCAACCCATTTATCCCTCTAACTATATACAAACGTTCCATTACAGAACTATATACAAATGTTCCATTACATCCCAACTTTCTTCAACTTGAAATATGGGTCAATTTCTGTCACACTGGTAATTACATCTTTAACTACAAATCTATTCCCTTTGATCTCATAATCTCAAAAGGTTCGGAACTTCGACTTAATTTCAATCTAGATCATTCCGAACATTCACTTCGAATAAACACTCTATCACCCATCGAAAAGCTTACTCCTCTGATTTCGCAGTTACTTTTCTTCTCTACCATTGCACGCGAACCAAGTTCAAGTTCTTACTGATACGTGCAACCTTTCTCTCGCTGTATTTATCAACGAAGTGACCGTAACATCACCTTGAACTCGCTCTGGTAACAAATCAAAAGGTCCCTTCAACTTGTACCTGCAAAGCTTCTGGAGATATCTGACCAGGGGCTATCTATCATAGTATTGATATTTATATCGCACTTCATCCAAAGATCTTGTCCCCAATGTGTATCGGAACCACTCCACCGTCATGCGTGTTTGATTACTTCTGATTCGTCCTCACATAACCTATCGGTTTCCAGGTCTATATGCCGGGATTATAGGATACTTTCTTTATTTCCAGTAAATCAGGCAAGACTCAGCCCAAAGTCTTATTAATAACTCTACCATTGTCTGTGACTTACATTCAGTGGAAACACTCATATCGACAAATTCATCCCTCTTAAAGAACGTTCTTTGCAGCAAATCTCCTCAGCTGATTTGTACTTGTGTGGTGGAATCTCTTACAAAGGAGTCAACTCATCAACAACTACTTAATAAATGTCTATGTTCATAAGCGGACTCTGAGAAGTTACCTCCAGAATATCCATATGCACTCTCTGAAACGGCCTATGGCTGGGAGGCAACCCAAATGGACACGACACCGTCGTCGCTGGCTTTTTCGCATTGCAAATAGCGCACTTCTTCACAAAGGCTTCATTGCGGAAATATGTTTTTCCAAAAGAACTTGACCTTGACGTTTTCATACGTCTTGTCAACACCCAAATGAGGCGAACCAAATTCTATAATGACAGTGTCTAGAATTTGTGGTACTAGACTCTGGCACGATGATTTGTGTAATCTCACCCATGCTTCGAGTACTTGTGCTTTTCTATACTGAGAACTTCCTCACCAATAAATTATTCCAACTCTAGACCAGAAAAGGCAACTTATAATTCCCTTTCTTCTCGGGTGAACTCCCTAAGAAAACGCTCTTGTGCATCTGACAACAATTTATCTTCATCTTGCTTTGTTCGATGCTTCATGTCCCAAGTGACATTTTCTACCTGCAATATAACACATGGCGTTACCTCACTATCACGAACAACAATCTCTCCTGAGACTGCTTGACCACTATTCTCCCGAAGTGGCGTGCACTGTAGAAACTTGTAAGGTCCTCTACATGCGATATCTCAGAACTACTAACACAGAGACATTAGACACCAAATATTTACTCTCTTCTCCTAACACAGGATCTGGTGTGTATCATCATCCCTGACCGGAAAATGTCTGCTCAATGCATCCGGTAACCATTATGCTTGACTTCAATGCATTTGGGGTTTGTACTAAAATCTCTCAATGTTAGGGAACCACCGTGTCCTCTTGGGCAAATAAATTCATTTATTAAAAGCTCTAATAACGGTTGATGATCTGTAAAAAATCTCAACTTTATTTCCCAACAACAACAACATCTTAAAATGATCAAGGCTAGTGACGACTGCGAAAGCCCTTGTCCACAACTGATATCAGCTCAAGTTAAAAATGATACGCGTTTGAACTTTCTGCTATAAAAGTAATTGATGTAATTTCCTCACCGGTATCAAACACGCACTCATACCTTCCTGACTCGCGTCAGTCACCATGGAATGCAGTTGACTAAAATCTGGAAATCTCAAAACTGGAGGTGTGAACACTGAGCGCGCTCCTAAGCTTCTCAAAGCCAATTGCTGACTATCATCCCAAACAAACTTAACGTCTCTCTCGTACAAATCTTGTCAATGGAGATTTATTAGAAAATCGCACAAACAGAAAATAAACCCAACATGCCTAGGAACGAACGAATCTGTTTCCTGGTTTGGGAACTGGAAAATCGATAAATGGCTTTAACTTTCTCATCATTCACTTGACTTCTTTATGAGAGATAACATGTCCAAATAGACAATTCTTTTCTTCAGAAACCTGCGCATTTGGCCAATTTGACCTTTAATCCAGCGGGGAACCGTAATCGCTTTGAGGACTTCTTTAACACCTTTAGATGTCTTTCAACTGTATTCTGATGTGAAAATGTCATCCATGTGTAATACAAACAATTGACTTTCTCACGTTTATGAAGTACTGTAAGGAACTGTGTCTAGTAAATACAAGGCAGACCTCGAATCTAAAAATAATCACACAAACCTGTAATGTCCCTTTGTGGTACTGAAAATGCTGTATATTTGATGTATTACTTCCTGCTATGAACTGGGAAATCTCTACATAAGACTCTATAGATGAATATATATTCTGCCACACTGATCTCTAAATTAAACAAATCAGGCAAACAATAATGGATATCTATCTGGGTAATGTTTTTCATTCAATTTACGAAAATTCATAAAACTCATTTACCAGTTCTTCAGGAACTGTGCAGTTGAAAATTACATGAGAATTGGAATGGACTTAATAATGCCTCCACTCCCACTCTGGAACTTCTTTTTTCTACTTCTTCTGATCTAAACGAATTGATATGCTGGAATATATATGGGATTTGTAATTTCTTTCTAGGCGGATTGAATGTTCTGAAACATCTGTAACTCCCAATTTATCTCCCTTCAAATAAATTACATCTAGATATTCTTTCCAACACTCTCTACTTTTATCTAGTCATTCAGGATAATCAACCCACAAGTGTTCATGCAGAACCTGACTTTTGGAACTGTTGTTCTCATTAGGGAACATATTCCTGTCCCACAAAAACTCACTAATTTATGGTTTTCATTAAACTCTCTAAAAATCAATTGGCATAAGTACTCCTGATATTTTTTTTCACTGAGTCTTGATAGCTAACTAATTCTATCTATAGTCACACTCCATAATTGGAAATTCATCCATTGACACTGTACTCACAATGTCTTTGAATTTCTGGTTCCCCAAATAACGCACACAATTTGAGAAGGGAAACTTTTTCTTTCAGCGACATTTTAACCAATGTAGGAACTCATTATTGTAAATCTAACATCTTCCAACAAAACCTCAAGATCTTTTTGTGGAATATCTTCACTTCTAAATGAATGTTATATATGTCTCAGACTGTGTCTTAGGTTTCTGTACAAGTTTTTTCCTGTATATATGGAAACAAAACAACCTGACTCCACCGAATAATCCCCAATTCTGCAAGAATGTTGATAAGCAGGTCATGCAAGGTGTCTTAGCAAACTATTTCACCCATGCTAATCTTCTATGACCAAAAATGATTCTACTATTGTCTTTCCGCGATATGAAGCGTGAATGACTGAACTAAAATATTCAGCGTTTCCTCGCTTGTACATCACATACTGTCTCACTAGGTTAAGTCCACCCACACCTGGAAACTTCTGGAGTGAAAAGGCTGCATTTACTGGTTAATCGAGCTACTAGAATCAATGAAAATAGAAATGTCACTGCCATTAGAGAATCCACGTGGAATCAGGCTCTAGGGTTCTGCTGATCAAGATCCATCAGTTTGCCATCCCAAAAGTCTGTCTTCGAACTTATCTTGTAAAAAATTCTGCTGTTCTTTGTATCTAGGAACTTGCATCAGTGGAATTCTCCTGTCATCTAGAAAAACCTCCCTGACTTCATAATCTCTATTCTTTGTGGCTGGGCAAAATCAATCTGGTAGCGCCTAAATCAAAATCTACAATTACCGTGCAAAATTTTTTCCATTATTATTATTATTATTATTATTATTATTATTATTATTATTATTATTATTATTATTATTATTAATACTGCGTATCCTACTACGCCACTTCCATCGCATAACACTGAGGCATAGATGATGAATGATGAAGCTACTGATAGTGAAGCTTGTCTTTTTTGAAAAAGTAATATACAGGACTTTTGTAAGCAGTACGGAGGTAAGTCCTAGAATTTCTCCTGTATGCAAGGCATCAAGAGAAACAAGTTCATCCATACAGTTTACTTCTTGGAATATTCCATACTATCAATATTTCATCTTCAGTATTATACGCTAAAAGCCATTTGAGGTCAAAGGATTGATATAAATTATCTTCGCAGTTACCATTATTAATTACAAATTATATTAATTCATAAACGATAATTGCAAAAATTGCTTGCTTAATAATACTGAGTAATCATGTATCCAGTTCCATGATGAGTTTCTCGATACTCCTGAAGAAACAGCTGACTGTGAGTGAGATTATTCTTGAATTAAAATACAAAGGTATTTTCTTTGTGCTTGCAATCACGTTTTTATTCCTAAGTTTTTTTCTAATTTCTTGAGCTATATTTCTAAATCTCCCAGAGCTATTTAGTTCCACGTACGTCAGACATGTATAATTCATGTAACATTTCATTATCATACTCAAGATAATGACAAATTTGAAAACAACACAAAGTTTGGTTCTTTTATTTTAGTTCACTCTTTCGGTACATGTATCACTTAGTCGGTAAGAACATTTTTACATTTAAGACGAATATAATTTGATATGTTTTACGAAAAGCTTCAGGAGACATCGGAAATAAATGCCTGAAAAAAGAAATATCAATATAACCTTGTATTGAAGTCAGGCCAGAATAGTCATTCTGCATATAACCATTAAGTATGCATACAGCTTTGCTCATTCATAAAATATGACTGGCAAAAATATGTGCACCAGGGGAAGATTTTAATAAATTTATATTCTGTAAAAATATGAACATATTTTTAAATATTCATATCAAATAAGCTTGCGAAATAATATTTCATTGAAAATACGAATGAGAAATAATCATACGATACTGGTAAATTTTGCCAATTCTCTTTGCAATATATTGATGGGCACGTCCTCTATTAGCTTTAATGTAAAATAACCCCTCTTAACAAACAGATTCAACCCCTGCCACTTTCTTATCATCGAATCCCTACTTGTAATCCCTGTCAAAGCCAATAAGGTTTTCTTCAGCATCTCTTTATACGTTAAAAGCAAAGAAGAAAATGTAATTTTACTATGTAAATTGTTGACATCTTTGAAAAAAAAATCATATGCTATAATATATCAGGTAACATTCAGCTTAACTCCTCCTTTGGTACAAACCATTCCAATGATAAGGCATATTTTACTAGAGTACATACTTATACAAGAAATAAGCCAATGTCTTTGATGTAGGGTACTAATGAATATTAACAATAGTACTCTTTACGTTTGTCGACTTAAACTTTATAAATCACTCATCGATGACATTTTATTTCAAAGGTAACTGCAATAACTTACTTTGAGACCGAAAACGTTTGCAAATGATATATTGCAACACATATATATCAGTAAATGAGACTTAATGTAATTAAGAAAATTAATATAGGAAAAACACTTTAGTTATAAGACATTCAGCTCGGGTAAACGATTCTAATATCAAAAAGACATGATCTCTCAATGGGTTGGGTAATTAGAGCAAACACATTATTGTACAATTTATCATCTTCTGAGTACCCCTCACCCACAGAGGATTATATATAAGTAAACTTAGCACGATTTCTACTTGTGCCTTTTCAAGCTGGACTTGGGTGCCAGTAATGTGATGCACTCTGCAATCAAGAAAGATATAAATTATGTAGAACTTTAAGATTCTGTTCTTGGACTCGAAATAAGTTGTCAACTATTTCCATGGGATTTGATACGAAGGTTGGTACTATCGAGAAATATCTTTCCAAGGGCTCTTTTCTTATATTATAGTTGTTCTTAAAGTCTATATTGTATAGACTCTTTAAGTGTTTAAGCAAATGCATCATTTAATCCATGTAATATGCAATGCTTATACATAAGTGTGAAGACATTGGGAAGCTTTCTCTATGCACTGAAATTAAACCCACTGTTACCTTTATGTATACAGATATCGGAAATGGGTAAGTTATAATAATTTTCACATCTGGAGTATATTTTACTGCAGGCAGCAATTCAATTAACGTACTAAAGAACGCGTTTCCATTTTCGTTTTCGTACAAAAACATATTGAGTTATTAATAAATCTAAATCACCATACATTTTCTGATACTATCTAGTATTGTGTTCTACTTTAAAAAAAGTCCCATGTACAGATTACTTAATACTGGTGATGATGGATTTCCCATGTATACCAAATTGTTGAAAGCAGCATTTTCTTTGAAGTTACATTTACAATTTTTTCATGGGTCAATAAATTCTACTGAGTTGTTCTTGGAAGATGGTATATTCAGCGGTCTGTTATCTACGGTATCATGAAAATTTTGTGTTTTAAAAAAGTTCATGAAGAACATCTTTCGGGATATATGGAGGAGTGACGAGCTGACAAACACAAAAATAAACAATAAACAAACAAATTGAGAGGGGTATAAGAGATGGCTTTCGTCAGCGGAAATAAAACTAAATTGCTTTACGACTTTAGTTTTTTCGTCTTGGTGATTATGGTTTAAACACAGGAGAGGTTTTGGGGATCAATTACTTGTTAAGAGAAAATTATGTAAAAGGTTTGAAACGAAGGAAGTAAAATAATGATAGTATCAATACAGACAATATTGGGTTGGATGAATGTAGAGAAACTGCAGAATCTGTGAAAGAATTACAAATTACAAGCAAGAGGATAAAGTTGAGGCCAAATGCGAACAAGAGGGTTATTAGGCTAATGAGAACAAGGAGAATGAACAGAGAGCGATTCATTGTAAGATCTTGATAGCTTCCTCTGACCGAAGAGAAAAGCATATGTTGTGTTTAACCCTTTCGTACATACACACACACACACACACACACACACACACACACACATATATATATTATATATATATATATATATATATATATATATATATATATATATATATATATATATATATATATATATATATATATAATCAGTAAACTACAAACGTCCTTTAATATCCAATTCGCTCTACCTTGAAATAATATATTTTCATATATGTTACCGAAGGGGAATTTTTTAGTTGATAATAAGTTCGTCGTCCTGTGGGCTCGAACCAACGAAGGACAAGAACTCAGGACTATAGTGGATGCATTAACCCACACGGCCAGAAAGTGAGGTATAAGTGGATATCGGCTCCCATATACAAATGCCCAGTCGAACTCAGGTGTTTGTATTTAGAGCCGATATCCACCCACCTCTGCCATGCTAACCGTATAGTGCGTTTGTCGCACGCAGCCATATTATGACTTTTTATCACATCACCATGATTCAAATGCAATCAGTAAGCTACAAACGTCCTTTAATATCCAATTCACTCTACCTCGAAAATAATATATTTTCATATATATTACCGAAGGGGAATTTTTTAGTTGATAATAAGTTCGTCGTCCCGTGGGCTCGAACCAGCAAAGGACAAGAACTCAGGACTACAGTGGAAGCATTAACCCACACGGCCAGAAAATGAGGTATAAGTGGATATCTGCTCCCATATACAAATGCCCCATCGAACTCAAGTGTTTGTATTTAGAGCCGATATCCACCGACCTCTGCCATGCTAACTGTGTAGTGCGTTTGTTGCACACAGCCATATTATGACTTTTTATCACATCACCATGATTCATGTACAATCAGTAAGCTACAAACGTCCTTTAATATCCAATTCGCTCTACCTCGGAAATAATATATTTTCATATATGTTACCGAAGGGCAATTTTTTAGTTGATAATAAGTTCGTTGTCCCATGGGCTCGAACCAGCGAAGGACAAGAACTCAGGACTACAGTGTATGCATTAACCCACACGGCCAGAAAGTGAGGTATAAGTGGATATGAAAGTATATTATTTCCGAGGTAGAGCGAATTGGATATTAAAGGACATTTGTAGCTTACTGACTGTATAAGAATCATAGAGATGTGATAAAAAGTCATAATATGGCTGCGTGCGACAAACGCACCACATGGTTAGCATGGCAGAGGTGGGTGGATATCGGCTCTAAATACAAACACCTGAGTTTGAGGGGCATTTGTATATGGGAGCCGATATCCACTTATACCTCACTTTCTGCGTGTGTGGGTTGATGCGTCCACTGTAGTCCTAAGTTCTTGTCCTTCGCTGGTTTGAGCCCATGGGACGACAAACTTATTATCAACTAAAAAATTCCCCTTCAGTAACATATATGAAAATATATTATTTCCGAGGTAGAGCGAATTGGATATTAAAGGACCTTTGTAGCTTACTGATTGTATATGAATCACGGTGATGTGATAAAAAGTCATAATATGCCTGCGTGCGACAAATGCACTACACGGTTAGCATGGCAGAGGTGGGTGGATATCAGCTCTAAATACAAACACCTGAGTTTGACGGGGCATTTGTATATGGGAGCTGATATCCACTTATACATACCTCACTTTCTGGCCGTGTGGGTTAATGCATCCACTGTAGTCCTGAGTTCTTGTCCTTCGCTGGTTCGAGCCCACGGGACGACGGACTTATTATCAACTAAAAAATTCCCCTTCGGTAACATATATGAAAATATATTATTTCCGCGGTAGTTCGAATTGGATATTAAAGGATGTTTGTAGCTTACTGATTGTATATGAATCACGGTGATGTGATAAAAAGTCATAATATGGCTGCATGTGACAAACACACTACACGGTTAGCATGGCAGAGGTGGGTGGATATCGGCCTTAAATACAAACACCTGAGTTTGACGGGGCATTTGCATATGGGAGCTGATATCCACTTATACCTCACTTTCTGGCCGTGTGGGTTAATGCATCCACTGTAGTCCTGAGTTCTTGTCCTTCGCTGGTTCGAGCCCACGGGACAACAAACTTATTATCAACTAAAAAATTCCCCTTCGGTAACATATATGAATATATATTATTCTTGAGGTAGAGCGAATTGGATATTAAAGGACGTTTGTAGCTTACTGATTGTATATGAATCATGGTGATGTGATAAAAAAGTCATATATTATATATATATATATATATATATATATATATATATATATATATATATATATATATATATATATATATATATATATATATATATATATACATATATATATATATATATATATATATATATATATATATATATATATATATATATATATATATATATATATATATATATATATATATATATATATATATATATATATATATATATATATATATATATATATATATATATATAAGTGTGCGTGTGTGTGTCTGTATGAATGGCTTAAATACAACATACACTTTTCTCTCCAGTTAGAGGAAATTATCAAGACCTTACAATGAACCGCTCACTCTCCATTCTCCTGGTTCCCATTAGCCTAATAACCTTCTTCTTGTTCGTATTTGGTCTCAATTTTATCCTCTTGTTTGTAATTTGTAATTCTTTCTCAGATTCTGCAGTTTCCCTACATTCATCCAACCCAGTATTGTCTGTATTGATACTGCTACAATTGTTGGTTTGATTGCAAGATCTTTTCTTTGAAGTTAATACATCTAAATGGGAACCAACACGTCGTGCTATGAATGAATGTTAGGAGAAATATAATGCTAGTAAATGGAAGGACTCAGGAAGGAAATTCTCGGTCTAAATTAATTGAATGCATTTGTATAAATTAGATTAAGTTACAGGGAGCCGTACGGAGAAAGAAACACGATCACTGGTTAAGCCAAAACAGTCTAATTGTTACAAGGGAATGCTGAAGGATCATGGATTAACGTCAAGCTATGTTCAGTTAAATTATTCTTTACACTGATAAGTGATTACCGACGAAATTCAGGGTCTAGGACAATGCAAGGGGAAAAGGAAAAGGAAATGAGATAAAAGTATAAGATAAATGACTGAACACTCTCCACCGCTCAGTACCTTATTCCTCAAGTGAAGATCCTTGGTTGCAGAATAAATGGCTCTTAGAAGAGTGGGGACTTCTATGCGTGACACTTTAAGGTAGCACTTGGATGGCAAGTGAATCGGCCAGACAAAAGAGATGAGCGATTGCTTAGTGGGAAGGGCCACACAGTGGCATGTGACTGGGTCAGTGCTTTAGCTGCTTCTGCCGGTTGTTGACCTGGGGTCGTGCTTATATGACCTCGGTTTTCTGTCGGTGTTCATCGCCTTGAGCAGTCCAGGTGTCCTGGCTGTCGCGGGCAAGTCTCGTTAATTCCTGCTGCAGGCCATTTAGGTGGTCTTCGGGAAGGAAGGATTCTGTTTGGGAAGAAGAGTCTTTCAGCCAGTGGAAGCCATAAAACAGATTAAGGCAAATGCTTTGAAGAGGCTTAGTGAGAGAAAATACTAACCCTGACGAATTTAATGGGCAAAACTTAATTAACAGGGTGCCACTTCTTAAAAAGCTCCGTGTTTCTCTGTGTTGTTTCTCTACAAGTTAGCATAGAGGGCTACGAAGAAGTGAATACTTCTAGCAGCTTCCCCTAAAGACAGACATTTTACACCCTTCTTGGGTCTGAATATCTGCAAATCAGCCCGAAAATGCTTATTATTTACTGTCTTTCTCCTCAAGCCTTTGCAAAGCGTGTTAGTCTGAAATTACCATGGTGACTGCAGTTAAGTGATTAGGTTTGAACTTTAGCATGCATTAGTTAGTTGGGCAGCACCTGAAAATATTTAATTTTACTTTGTATAACTTTAATATAAAATTGACTGAAATTGCAAATTATACAATAGTGATACTTGAGGTACAATAAATGTAAGGTTGCATAAATGTAGAATAGGACAGGTTTCTGCCTGTTAGGGTAGAGACCAGACTTAGTTAAAATAAAGTACACTTTCATACAAATCTAAAAAGCCTTTATACATTCATGTGACTACTCAGTTGGTGAGTGTCATGGTACCTTGCAGAGGTGCTGGCACTGTGCCAGGTGTGGCACTAGTATCATAAGGACCTAGTGGCTCTGTGATATACAGTTAATTTCCCTTTTGCAAGGGTTCAAGTTTACCATGCAAGCAATTGCATAGAGGAGAGTCGATGACTCATAGAGCCAGGAGATCTGATAGTTGGGACTCTGCATTGGGCAGAGTGTGATGCAAAATAAAAGAGTCATACAAAATAAAAGGTGAGTTTTTACAAGGCGCAAAATGAGTTTATAACTGATTAAAGTTAGAAGAAAAAATTGTTACAAGGAGTGATAGTAAGAGAAGTAACTTGGCATCCTACCCTGGTTTGGGTGGCAAATAACTCAGTTAAAGTGGGGCACTGTGCCATATGGGCACGAGTGCCAAGCGAGCTTGGTGGCTCTAGTGGGCTACCTGAACTTCTATGCTGCTTATTTTTTCTCCTCAAATTTCTCTTAGGTTGATGGTTCGATGTTGTAGGAGGAATCGGTGGAAGCAAGTCTGGGGAAGGTGCTGGAGTGCCACCTATTCCGGCTGCTGTGACAGCTGAAACAAGGGTGGTGCCAACAATTTCTACCATTTGCCATCGCAGTTCCGTGATCTCTGCCAACAGGTGAGATGCTAAAGAATTGTCCACAGAATCTTATCTTCCGGGGACTGAGAAAGAGAGGAAGAAGTAGTTGTGGGCATGAGAGGTGCAATGACCAACTCAGGTACAGGTTGTGAGGCCGTGCCATCGGATGAGCTTCCTCTGTGGTCAGGGGAATCCGGAAGGGACCATAGTAAACTTCGGGTTGGCTCTCTTACAGAAGAAGAGAGGTGGGCCGGACTGGAATCTATTGAAGGGAGATCTGTGGTGTGCTCTGGCACTGGCACTAAGGCAGGACCAGGCACAGGAATCAAGTATGGAAATGGCTCAGCGTTCGGGATGAACAGAGTGGGACTGTGCTCAAGTGGCACTGGCAGGGATTTTGAGATGCACTTACTCTTTTTTTTTTCCTCAAATATGAAGATGGGAATTAATTAACTACACCTCTAAATCTACTTAATGACAACTTAAAAACGAATATTTTCCTCTCAACAGAATGATCTTTCACGGAATGTTTTTAAGGTATCACTGACAACACTGCATAGTGCTCTTACCCTTCCTAAATCCATATTGCAAATCTGAAAATATACCATTTTTGTCAATAAATTTTATCATTCTCCTGTAGGTGAGAATTTCAAATAATAAAATTATGGTTGTTAAAATAGTCATTGGTCTAAAATTGTGTAGTTGTAATAAGGACCATTGTATATGAATCTTCATTTCATGCCTTTTCCAGCGGTGGCATGAGTTCAAATCCTGCTTGGGAGGTTAATAATTTCTCTTAGTTTTCAATTCTTATATATATATATATATATATATATATATATATATATATATATATATATATATATATATATATATATATATATATATATATATATATATATGGAATAATACGCTTGATTTTAGAATTACTATGTATATTCAGTCATAAGTGTGATGAAGAAAAGAGACGCTTCAAAGTGTAACTAGGGCGTTCGCACAGTTGCAAAATCATTGCAGCCAGCAAATAGTTCGATTACTTCAGCTGTTTTGGCTTGATGAACACACAATATTGATTCTGATTTGTGAGGCAGCTGACCGAGCTGGTATGCGAGTACGTAAGTTCGTGTGTTAGAAAATATAGATTGTGTGTCCAATTGTGCCCAAAAGTTAAGTCTGATTGATTATTAGCGAAGTGAGAGCGATATCATCCAGACGTGGCTTTGTGTGTTTCCAATCTCTTAGAAACCGGCAGTTAAGGTAAATTCAGACTTCTCTTTTTTTTCCTGTGTGGACTGTGAACTTGTGAATTTACCATATCCAAAACACTCATGAATTTGTGGGGAGAATTGGACAAAATCATTTATGTCACTTTAATATTCTATTTTATTGTGTTTGGGTTTCACATTTATTAACCATGCATTTTAGACTTTCATTATTATGTCTTACACTTGTGTATTTGTGGGAGATTACAGTTTGTTTAATTTTCCAACAGATGTCTGTGGAATTGCTGTGGTGATAGAGAAAGGACACTGCAATCTTTGCAGTTAGAGGTTTCCTCAATGTGGTTGACTTTAAGACTAGACGTATAATGTCTAAGATGGAGTGTGTGGGAGTTTTGAGTGTAAAGGCTTTTAGCCAGAGTAAGACTATTTAGCCAGAGTAAGATTAAATCTTGAATTAGACTATTTTTGACTTGATAATTCATTTATTATACATTTTAATCTTTTCTTTGTTAATTCATTACTTGTTGGGTTTGTTTGATAATAAATATATTTATGTAGGAAAGATTGTGTTTCCTTAGAAGATCCATTTTTTTTTAGGATTATGTCCGAGAGAGAGGAATCTGTGGGTTGAGAGAGAGAGAGAGAGAGAGAGAGAGAGAGAGAGAGAGAGAGAGAGAGAGAAAGAGAGAGAGAGAGGGGAGCGAGTGAGTTGAGGGTGCCACGTCTCTGAGATAGACTGCAAGACACGTTACGTAGCATTTCGAAAGAAATGTTGAATCTAAAGGGTATAACATATATATATATATATATATATATATATATATATATATATATATATATATATATATATATATATATATATATATATATATATATATATATATATATATATATATATATATAGTATAATGCGTCGAACCCACTGCAAGTGAATACTTTTTACCTGTTGTTTTCCTTATATATACTTTCCACTGGAAACTCTTTGGCACTGCATTATAATTACTTCTTTTTCGCGTGATATAAATGAATACGGTAGTCTATAGATAAATAAGGGAATTGATCTTCAGCTCTTAAGCAGAAGTTGAACTCGTGTATTCCGAGTGAGTGCGTGTGTGTAGGGTAGAACTGACTAAGAATATTGACAACTATAGCAACACTTTCCCATGATTGCCATCTGAATCTCGGTCTTGATTTCCATTCTGATGAACCTTCATTGAAGGAGACATCAAGTTTGTCAAGTGCTTGAAAGATATTACGTCCTCTCTCCTACCGTTTAGTCGCAAGAATCACTCGTCATAGAAACAAATTTAATTCTGTATCTTCCCTATCTACTTTTTTTTTTTTTGGGGGGGGGTGTGGTTGAGGTGGGGCAAACCCACCACCACATTGACGCAGGTAAGTAAATCTGAAGAAATTCTTTCTCTCACGTTTATGTCCACGTGCAATTTTAGCTTTCACCAGGTTTCCGGGAAAGGACGCGAGATTTTCTTTGTAAGCCTTAACTCTAAGGACAGCGGAGAGAGAGAGAGAGAGAGAGAGAGAGAGAGAGAGAGAGAGAGAGAGAGAGAGAGAGAGAGAGAGAATGAATTATTTTTTCCATAAAATTTTCAAGTACAATAGCTAGAATTCTCAGCGTTTTACTTTCCCGTTAAGGCTTTTGAAGTTTGCGAAGCGATTCTGTTCTTTGTGGGGAGGAGGTGATAGGTCTCTGTTTTTAAAATAGTTTAATTACAGTTTAGGTGGACCAGAGGCAGAAAGACGATTGGGATAAAGTGATAATTTGCCATTCATTCGCCTCTCATGCTTTTTTTAAGTAAAACCAGACTTCCTCATTGAAATTGAAAGTTCGCTAAAGTTCTTTTGTTACTGATTAGGTGGCGGTATTAGAAAATGTATAAAGGGAAAAATGGTTTCCGTCAGATTCACACAAAGGAAACATTTTCTTTACGAGACGTTTCTAGATACTGTAATTTATTCAGAGAACGTCAGGAGAGGAAACCGTAAACCAATTTCCTGTAGAGAAGAACTTCCATTCTACTTCCATTTTCCTTTCAGTGAACTCTACCGCCGTATTGATATATTTAGTGAAAGGGGCATTGCTATGGAATTTTAGATATTAACGAAAAAATAGATGTTAATGATAACAGATACAGGAAAACGTAAGACTCCACCAAGTCCACTCTGACATGAGTAAACTAATCTATTTCTTTGTTTTTCCTTTATCCTTATGAGGACATACTGTAAATATGTATGACGTTTTTTGCAATCATACCTTCGTTCCTTATGTGGCAAACTTGGTAAACATAATTACCATGGAATTACAAATACAGGTTATGAATACAAACGTGATGCCCCAAAGTATGTAGGTAGCGATGAGGCATTCAACCCGACGTAAATCCTTTCCTTTTGAACTTTAATTCACAAATGGCATGAATGACCAAATCAGGCGTCTAATGAGAGATGGGCGTATGTGCCAGAAAAAAAAAAAAAAAAAAACATAAAACGTTGCTCTAGTCATGCTCTTTCCAATGGTATGACTTATAAGCCCTTGCACCATTATCTATAAGAGCTATTCTCGGTTGAAAACCATTTTTTTTTTTCATCCGAAAGAATATGGCCAAAATTGGCTCGCGCGGTTAATTAGAAAGGGACTTATGCGACTCGACTCGGTAAAAGGATACGGAAATAAACGCAGTGGCACTCGCGCCTTCTTGACGGCCAATCAGGATGCCCGACTTGTGCTGCTTTGGCAGAGTAGAGTAATTCCCGCCAATCAGTGGCTTCGTACCTTCACACTTTTAAAGTACTTCCAAGACCACGTGAATGTTTACAGGTCGCTTAGTGTATTGCACTCGTGTTTTTCAGTGTTGTTTACGTAAATTCAGCGTGATTAGTCATAATGGCTGATGATAGTGATAGCTCTGTGCATGGGGAAGATCCTGTGAGTGACCTTAAACCCCCTTGCCTGTATA
>NC_089742.1:7630696-7690696 GCF_040412425.1 Macrobrachium rosenbergii
GGTGGTGATATGAGTTTCCCATTGTTAGATAACTCTTGATGTTAGCAGTCAGACTCCACGCTAGGCGAGGATGAACATGACTAGATTCACTGCAAATAATACGAGAGAGAGTTTGGAGAGCTACCGCAAAATCCTAAAGAAGTAAAAGCTAGAAACACATGATGTAAAGTTCTGCACAACAACTTCTAATCCTAATAGTTCTTGAACATACAGATACCAAGAATTACATATGAATGATAAATGGCAAAATGGTAAGGACTCAGACTCCAAAGTCTATTCAGCCAATTTGCCCAGCCTTCATCCATTTTAGGTGTGTAATATCAGGAACCCCGGAATTACTTGGTTTGATTGATGCCTCAGGTATCACTTGCATCTCAGATATATGTCAGAAAGGCAAACCACTCCCCCCGCCCCCGCCCCCGACAACTGGGGATTATCAGTTGGTTGTCGCTACCTTTACCTGACAGAGGTACTTCTCTTCAACTTTGTTCTTGCATATTTGATGAGATTTTGGGCTCTGTTAACATTATTCGTATTTGTATATTAGAATATATTTTTTAGGTATAGCACACTATATTTTTCCTTTTCTAAAATTCTATTTTGTATCTGTTTATTCGCCGTTATGTGGAATTATTGGATTTTAAGTAATTCCGGTAGAATACTTGAAATATTAAGTGTAACATTGCGTTAAGATTTTCCTGTCAAAAATGTTGCTATACAAACTAATTTTCATAAAATTTTATGTTCACTAATTTTTGACATAAAATCTGTGTTCTGGAACAAATAACAGCATTTTAATTCAACTTATGAAAGGTTTTCCAGTACAGAAAAACTTGAATTCTTTGTATATATGTTCAGTGACTTTAATTCTAAGGCACTAAAATAACAGACCAGTTATGGCAGCATTACATTTTTCAAAGTTGCTTTATATCATTCAAAATGATTTTCCAAATGTTTTTCGGTTCCGCAAATACAAGATATTACTGGTTATATAGAATTTACATTATGGGTCAATACTGATAATCAAAAAGCTCTGGAGAAGAAGTTCTCCATCCATGTCGTCAATAGTATTTAAATAGTATCCATGTTCATATGTACTTTATCCTGAATATTGTGTCTCGAAAAACACATACCTATACACACAAACATATATATATATATATATATATATATATATATATATATATATATATATATATATATATATATATATATATATATATATATATATATATATATATAATGATATATATATATATATATATATATATATATATATATATATATATATATATATATATATATATATATATATATATATATATATATATATATATATATATATATATATATATATATATATATATATATATATATATATATATATATATATATATATATATATATATATATATATATATATATATATATATATATATAATGATGCGTGGCACAACTTGTGGGTGAGATTGAAAACCTTTTTCTGGAGGCCTTCTGACAGGTAGGGGAGAGGGCATCCAGTACGTGTTTTGCAGGCGATGGTCATCTCTCCGTTATTGAATGACAGGTTGCTCCACATAAGGTCGTGGTTGTCCTGCCGCAGTTGCTGTAGGTCCACATCGTCTCTCCACGCCTCTGCTATTTCGGGATAGGCTATCCTGAGCTAGATGGTGTTGATGCAATTTCTCAAAAGTGTGTCTGCCACGGTGTTTGCTGAACCTTTTAAATACTTAATAGGTGATACTATTGTTGTGCTGACCATGTGTCTGCTGTCTTTGTGAAAGCGTGCACTCAGAGTTGATAGTCCGTTTGTATGATGAACTGCCATCCTTCGAACATGTGGTGGAAGTGACGGGTGGCTTTGTGTACTGCTAAGATCTCCCTGTCGAATGTGGAGTACTTTTGTTCTCCTGACGTTAACTTCTCGATGAAGAACGCCAACGGCTGACAACCATCATCTGTGTCCTGGCCTAGTTCCACATCCATCGCCATGCTACTCACATCAGTCATCAAAGTGAGAGACCTATGGGATAGAGGAAAGATTAATGTGGCTGCAGAGGTTATTGCTTGTTTTGCTGAAAGAAATGCATTACCGTGAACTTCTCACCAACTTAATTTTGTAAGTTTTCCTTGTAAACATGTGTAGATTGGACTCATGAATTTAGCAATATTTGGGATAAAACTATGATAATAGTTGATTAGTTCTGGAAATTCTTGCACTGCTTTAATTGTTGTTGGTTTTGGGAAGTCGGTACTTCCTTTTATTTTCTCTCTTACTACAAATCCATTTTCTTTAAGTATCTGCAGCACCCTTTTGACGTCCTTAAGATGTTGTTTGAGGTCGGGGCTAAATATGAGGATGTCATCGATGTAGACCATATACAAGGGAAGGTTGCCCAGCAGTTCGTCCATAAGTCTTTGGAAGGTTGCCCCTGTGTTCTGAAGGCCGAAACAGCTGTAGTTGAACGTGTAGGTACTGAAGCGGGTGAAGATTGCGGTCTTTTCTATATCTTCCTTCGCTACTGGAACTTGGAAGTATCCCTTCAGCTGATCAGGTGAAGATCTTTGTTCCGTTTATTTGGTTAGTTATCTCTGCTATGTTAGGCAACATGTATCTATCAGGCTTCGTTTTGACATTTAGCCATCGGTAGTTTCTGCATGAGCACATGTTCCATCGGGTTTCGGTACCTATGGAGCGGGGATGCTCATGGGCTGGGGCCTTTTTTGCATATTCCTGCATTTTCCGTTCCCTGAACACTTGTTTGGTGTAGGAAAGTTTCTCTGGGGCTAACTGTCTGAAGCATGTGTGCATTGGGGCCTTCCATTTCTATATGGTACTGGATGTTGTGTTTTGCTGGTCTGGTTAAGTCGTGCTGCAGGTCATCTTTGAAAACCTCTTAGTAGTCTTGTAGAAGTTGGCATATCTCTGGCTGTGCAGTAGCTGCTGTGATGGGGCCTGTTTGCGTCTCTGCTGTTGTGGTGATGATGTGGTGGTGGGTTGTTTGCACAGCTGTTGAGATGATACCGGAGCTGTTTTCAGGATCACTTGTTCTGATGCTGCGTCCACTAGTAGGCTGTGTTCTTTTAGGAAGTCTGCTCCTGAAAGTGCTAGCATCACATCTGCCATGATGAAGGTCCAACTGTAGTCTTGCCCATTGAATGACACATTCACATTTCTCTTCTGGCACATCTTGAGTGGTGCTCTGCTAGCAATGGATACGTGGAGGTTGGTGGGTTGGGCTGGGTTGAGTCGTTTGTGTGGGCTAGATGGCACAAAGGATTTGCATGGCCTCCTGGTGTTGGTGAGGAGTTCTGTGTTCAACCTTGTGTCCCTGATGAAGAAACAGGTGAAGCCCTTGCGTTCGTATCTGGAAGAAAGACAGCTGTAAGCAGGTGTAGCTTCTCTTACAAGGCAACTGGTCTGCTCACCACTGATGTTTGGTTGTTTGGGTCGTGAATGCATTGGGCATGGCTGCCAAAGTTTGGCTGGGGGGGTTTTGTGAGGAGGACCTCTCTCGCAAGGTCCCAGGTTGACTTAGATTGGCTGTCTGTGGCGGGTAGCTTTATGAGCCACCTCAGTTGCTTGTAGACATGCGATGGCTGCTCGTCTCCTATGGCTGCCCCCTCGTTGTTCAGGAGTCTATTGGCTCTTAGGGTGGGTGGCATGCTGAAGGATGACTTCAGCTGATCATTTCAGTGATTCATAGGTGACAGGGGTTTGCAGTTCTGCGAGCCATCCTGTAACTTGCTCGAAAATGTCGTTTGGTAGGAATTCAAGGATGGCATCTGCTTTGCATACTGAGGAGGTGATTATCTTCGATCGGAAGATTGTCTCCACTCTGAAGAATCAAGCATCTGGGTTGTGGGACGTGAATGGGGCAGATGTACGGAGGTGGCGGCGACAGTGTCACTGCAGAGTGTGGCATTGTTGGGGCTGCTGGGGTGGTCATCTCCTTGGTCACCAACATAACAAAGGCATGAATGAGAGGCTGCGTCTACAAAGTTACTGATTTATTCAAGCAAAAAACAGACAGGTCATTAGCTCTTGCGATTGGAATGTAGTACCTGACACAAGGCGAACAAAACAGAGGTCTGAGTACAATCAACTGTTTTTGCTGGAGGATGGAAAGATGTACATAAATCAATATACAATACACAAGTGAAGTTATAATACATATAGCTGGAATGTTGACATTGCAATGTTTGCACTAAGAATGATACATTTAACATTGTAATCTGAATGATAATATATGTACAAAAGATGAGTGGCATCTGCTGTGTTTCTTGTATGTGTGCGCTTGGCTTGCAAAGATGCTTAGTTGTGAGAAATTATGATAGCCAGGTAAGATGAACGGTGTGTGGGTCCGTGTGGGACCTAATATATATATATATATATATATATATATATATATATATATATATATATATATATATATATACATATATATATATATACACACACACACACATATACACACACACATATATATATATATATATATATATATATATATATATATATATATATATATATATATATATATATATATATATATATATATATATATATATGTTGGTGTGTGTGTGTAATCACAGTTCTTATGATTGGAAGTGAAAGGTTTTCCCGTTCGAAATCTTTACGGCAATTAGGTTCGGAAGTTATTGGAATTACGCTGTTATGTTTTTTGCTTTACAGATGCAGAAATTGCAATTTACTGGTTTTATTTATAGTTATAATTACATATGTTCGTGCGCATGAAGAAAGGTACCTCTCAAGGGGCAAAATATATTCATATTGTGCTATATTACTAGAGTATTTTAATCATTTCCATTTCGTCTGAACAAATTCCAACTCATTACACATTAGAGTTTGAATATGCGAAAGTCATTTAAATTACAACTTTCGCTTGTATTAACTAGAGCTCTAGGTATGAAGGTGTGATATCCTTAGCGTTTAGGAAGATGAGAGAGAGAGAGAGAGAGAGAGAGAGAGAGAGAGAGAGAGAGAGAGAGAGAGAGAGAGAGAATTTCTTTTCTGAACATGTTGAGATACAATTCTAAACATTTTGTCATAGTTAAAACAACGTGAGAGTCCTTGAGCAATGATACTATCGAAAGGTTTTATTTCCACCAGAAGAAGTATGGATAAATCTATGTATCCTACTGTGGAATATTAAAAGTATTTTTATCAACATTCCTGAAATAAAGTATGAGAATGTTGTTCGGGATAAAAATGTTGCATATTAGTTCCGAACGCAATTCAAGAGCAAATATTTGAGCATGATAATGTGGTGCGCATGTGGGCACTGACATTACAGTAATAGAATAAAATTTACAGTTTAACATTACCAAAAATAATAGAATTTACTTAAATGAACTATAATCATGTTGACCCTGTCATGGAAAAGGCTAGTAAACGACTGGAAGAAGAAGCAGACGCAGAAGTAGAAAAAGAAAGTGGATATAAAAGAAACCAAAAACGAAATAAACTAAAGTCGTGGAATTCATTTGCATCAGCTATATATACTATATAACAGTTCATGAAATAAAAGACAGACAGCCGTTGGGAGAAAGGCCGGAGGTAATAAAGGACCCAAAAATATTTAAACGAAAAGTTTCGCTTGAGCAATCAACCTCAAGATCACCTCAGGTTCATTTAGAGGTGTGACTCCCTAATGACGGCGAAATTTACTTTGACTCTTGTGACGCTTTTTATGGGACTGTTGGATTTCTTCTCAAGAATAATGAATGGGGACCAGAATTTTCTCTTGCTATACTCTTTTATATTTGGCACAAGAGGACCTTGAGGATTTTGAGTGTAGAGCAATTCAAATAGATTTTAGTGCTGCTTTTGATTTAATAAATCACAAGGCACTAATTTAAACAAGAAAAAATGCGCCAAAGTTTCTTCGGCGCAATCGAGTTTTCTGTACAGCCACTACAGCGTATAATCAGGGCCACCGGAAATACTGTAGATCTATCTTTCGGTGGTCTCGGTGTAATGCTGTATGAGCCGCGGCCCATGAAACTTTAACCGCGGCCCGGTGGTGACATATACTATATCATTACCTGAAGGACGATTATGGCTAACTTTAACCTTAAATAAAATAACAACTGCCGAGGCTAGAGTGCTTAAATTTGTTATGTTTGATGATTAGAGGGTGGATGATCAACATGCCAATTTGCAGCCCTCCAGCCACAGTAGTTTTTAAGATCTGAGGGCGGACGGAAAAAAATGTGGACAGAAAAAGTGCGGACGGACAGACAAAGCCGCCATAATAGTTTTCTTTTACAGAAAACTAAAGCCTAAGAATCTTGGAGTGGCCATGAGACGTCTCTGTTACTCACAATGACTTTCTGAAGCGCCTCACCAATACACCTCGCTATCACTCCGCCACACAGATGTTCACAGAAAACCTGGATAATTCAAAAATCATTGTTAAGCGAACTATGTCCAGTCTGACCACTAGACTGGGAAACAGCAGCAATTCGCTTATCCAATGCATCCTAAGGAGTCATTCAAGAAGAACAAAGTTGCGGGAAAGATGGGATAATGAGGCATCTATTCCACATAGACGTTATCTTCCTTCATTAAGGGGTGGCCTTAGTTGTGCGTACTTTTTCTCTATTTTTGCAATTATTAAGCGTTATGTTCAGAATCTATTATTATTATTATTATTATTATTATTATTATTATTATTATTATTATTATTATTATTATTATTGTCTGGTCTATCACAGTCATCCTATTCGACTGGGTGGTATAGTGTGGGGTGACGGGTTGCATCCTGCCTCCTTAGGAGCCCATCACTTTTCTCACTATGTGCGTTTTTTCTAATAGCACACTCTTCTGCATGAGTCCTGGGCTTACTTTGGCTTCTAATTTTTCCAGGTTCCTTTTCAGGGATCTTGGGATCGTGCCTAGTGTTCCTATGATTTTGGGTATAATTTCCACTGTCATATCCCATATCCTTCGTATTTCTAACTTCAGGTTTTGATACTTATAAATTTTTTCTCTTTCTTTATCATCTACCCTGGTATCCCATGGTATTGCGACATCAATGAGAGATACTTCTTGATTTTGTCAATCAGCTTCAAGTTGAGTCTGTTGGCACGTATCACCCTATCTGTTCTGATACCACAGTCCCAGAGGATCTTTGCCTGATCGTTGTCTATCAGTCCCTCAGGTTGATGTTCGTACCACTTATTACTGCAAGCTAGCTGGTGTTTCTTGCACAGGCTCCAGTGGAGGGCTTTTGCTACTAAATCATGCCTCTTTTTGTACGGGTTCTGTGCAAGTGCCGGACATTAGCTTGCTATGTGATTTATGGTCTCGTCTTTCATATTGCACTTCCTGCATGTGGGTGAGATGTTATTTTCATCTATTGTTCTTTGGACATACCTTGTTCATAGGGCCTGATCTTGTGCCGCTGTTAGCATTCCTTCTGTTTCCTTCTTGAGTTCTCCCCTCTGTAGCCATTGCCATGTTTCATTGCTGGCCAGTTCTTTAATCTGTCTCATGTACTGTCCGGGCACTGGTTTGCTGTGCCATTCCTCTGTTCTGTTTTTCATTCTCCTGCCTCTGTATATTTCTGGGTCTTCATGTACTTTTATCAGTCCTTCAACCATGTACTCCGTAGCCACTCGTCTTCACTGCTTTTCAGATATTGCCCCAATGCTCTGCTCTCGTTGTTGACGCAGTCCTCTATGTTTAGTAGACCTCTCCCTCCTTCCTTTACATAGTACGAAATTATTATTATTATTATTATTATTATTATTATTATTATTATTATTATTATTATTATTATTATTATTATTATTATCGATATTTGCTTTTGTCACTTTTCGTATTTAGCATTCTCGACCTGACTTCTTTAACCATCTTAAGCCCCCTAGCTGGAAGTTAATTGTATGCAATCTGTTTTTTAATTGTTATTTTTAATACTTTTATTACTGTCATTACCATTATTATTAGTGCTATTTTTATTACTACTTCAGCAACATTCTGGAAATTGCCGATTATCATTCTTATCACTTTATCTCGTGAATCTATATATATGGACCTGGGCTGAAGTGAAAATTATTATTTATTTATTTATTTATTTATTTAATGATTTATTTATTAGTTATTTATTTATTTTCTAACATAAATTGGAAAATATCCTTAAATTGCAAAGGATGCACTCCTCATCATGTACTTTACCATGTTCTTTACCAAGTAATCTGCCTTTTCACATCCTTGCTCACATACGTGTTCTGGTAACTAACAAAAATTCAGTACCATAAAAGGATAGCCATTCACGGATTTCTATTACCAATGATTCGCCATTGACAGACTGTAGTTACTCTTTGGATCGCAAACCTGACAATTCAGCAATCATATCGATGAAGTGTTGCTCAAAGAGCCGCTGTCCTCAACATCCAGTAAAGCGGCTTTAAACCCAACCCCCGCATCAAGTACTGAGTCATCATTGCATATGTGAACTGTGTTGTTATGCAGAGAAGCATAATCCAAAAAGTAACTTGCATTACTTTGACAAGTCTCTCATATCTGGAAGATCAAAGAAGAATTTAACCAGATTTTTTTTTTTTATTTTTGCTAGTGTAGCGGGGTATCATGTTCATGTACGTTTATATACTCTACGATTTGTTTAAATTAACAGTGGAAATAATTTTTAATTTGGCTTTATATTTTTTTCTAATCTCCCTCCTGATAATATAACGGAAAGCAAAATCTTCCCAAGCAATAAGGCGACAATTAGGTATATAACTCGCATGTTCTTAGAAATAATATCTGATACTAATTACGTTTTGGTGCACTGTGAGTAGATCTCAAAGCAGCTGAAACCCTTATTGTTGCATGTAATTATTCTCATGTAGTTACTTATAATTGAAATGTTAGCTGCCGTCTACATTATTTTCTCTGAATAACCATCAAAGGTCACCATGCCTTCAGTGATTATATGAACACCTTTATGATTATAGATATTAAGGATTATACTTTTTAAATTTAATGCTTACGTATCTTATATCACATATATAAAGAATTTTATTCTCTAAGTACCGTTTATATCTAGTAATATACAAGAACGTTACTTTTCCCGTACTTCCACTAATATATTTTCAGATAAATTAATTGTTCGTTTTCTGCTATCCCTTTTGAAATGTCACGAAATGATACCTAAATCTATTTACACATGGAAGTCTGAATGAAACCAGGTTACAGTAAGGGTTCTCTCTCCGTGTAACCATCTCCTTTCATTTTCCTACCTGGCAATGAATACATTTTGGTTCTGGGAGAAGAATTACAGGCTAGAGGTTTTTAGCATACTAAATTGTTTGAACAAGTCTTTTTCTTTTTAACTTAGTAGCCTTACTGTAAGACACGTAGACTACCTTTCGAGCAATGAACCATTTTCGCTGCTGTTTCTACAATCATTATAATTGCCTTATCATTCATGGCATCATTTCTCCTAAGGAACAACCAAATTTTTATAGAAGTAGTTGATAGTTAAAGAAAGAGCAACCATTTTCTACTGTTCAACATTTCTCAGAAACAAGGAAAAGAGTGACTATTTTGTTCGGTTCTTTACAATGGTAGTTCAGTTAAAAAACATTAAATGTATGTATGTATGTCGGATATGAGGAGAAATCGCTGCTAATATGTAAAAGAGAATTTGATGTGAAACAGAAACTGCCCGACGGGGAACCAGTGGTGATGTTGGAAAACAGTGCAAATGGGGTATGGGAAAAATGGGTCTGTTCGCCCCTACTCCAAATAACCCATTGTTTATAGTATCTTCCCTGAAATTGATACGAACTACCATCCATTATTTGAAACTTTATCTCTCGCAAGTAATGTCGTCGTCGGATGCTTTTTCCCCGTTTTCATTTCGAATCCCTGTTTTGAATGAATAGAGACTTGTACCTAGTTTTGATTTTGAATCTTCTTACATTCCTTAATCGGGGTCGATGTTTTTAATGAGCTTTTCCAGGTCTTCTAATACTAATTAAACGGCTCATTTCATAGTTTGTTTTGGAAGAAGTTTACTGACGGATGCCCTGTCTGGCCCCAACCTTCCCTATTTATCCTCCTTGGGAAAGATAAGAGCATAATCATTGCTAAAACGTGTTCAAAACTGCAAAAGATAAACATCAACACTAGTGCATCCCTGAGGTAAATGTTCTTTTGTGAAAACTACCAATAAATATTTTTATTTAGAAATTCCGCTAGAGTCGGCAATGTATTCATTAGAAAAGCTTGAATATTGTAAGAATATTGCGTTCATACCATACAAACTAACGTCGGTGTTTTACTGTTTCTACCTAAAGAAAGTACATTATTTACTGCATTTCGTTTCATTGCATTTAAGATATTAATTTTTAAGCTATTAGCAGGACTCTTCATTAGTTGATTTATCTTTAAACAAAGCAAGGGCTGTGCTATTTCAGTATAATATCTATCTACATTCGTTTCTTCTAGTAGTAAAATGTAGTAATTTAGTTTTCTTTGTACTGTCTAATATCAATATTTTGCTTGGTAAAATAATATTTTATTGGAAGTAATTCGTTTTCTGTTATCTCAGTTCCATTTGACTGTTTTTTTTTTGCCGGGGGGAGGGGTTATAAATCTAATAAACGAAAAACCGATAAACAAGATATTGAAAGAATAAGCATAATCTAGAACTTTCTAACTGATCGAGTCTTAATCTTAGCAGACTGCAGGATAACGATTTTTCTGGATGCTGTCTTCAAAGCCGTTATTTAGTGTTAAGGAAAAGCATTGTGTTTTTGGTGTGATATTTTTGAAGGCGTTCTCTACAACCAGTTAAGAAGTTTTGTTGATCCCGAAAACCAAATGAATGAAAAAACCATTTTTTGTAATCATTTTATGTTCATTTTCCCAACAGTGTTTATATGCCGACGTCTGATTATAATTATATATGTTCTATAGATATATTGTATATATATATATACATGATTTGCCAGTTTATATATAGTACCCTTCTTATATATAGACACGTCTATTTATCATATCACCTCTAATCTCTTCCCCAATCAGAGACTACAAACGTCTATTTTATTCCTAATGTGTTTTGTGCGTCCCTATCAATTTGAAATTATCTAGCTTTTCCGTTGATGGGTGCTAGAGTTGTTGTCCGGAACTGGAATTATTCTTCAACTAAAAATGTTCCTTTGGTATCCTTTCTCTCTGAAAATATATTTTTTGCTTTGATGTGAGAGCCCACTCCCACCAAGGACGTTTGTAGCTTTCCTGATTGTATATGAATCAGGTAATCCAGCTCTTAGTCTAAAAAAATTCGGGACTGCAAAACGCTATAAGCCTGATGGCCAACCATAGCAGACTCCTATTTTTATATCGTCTCCATGACTGCAAAAACCTGAGTTATGAATTGGGTGAGTTCTTCCTATATATTGAATTTTAAATTTTCCCCTTCGACCTCTTAATCAGGACATCCAAGCCCTGATTCCTCCCTCCTCTTCTTGTTCGACCGAACTTGATGTGGTTTATTTCAGTTTATTTATTTTTGTCCAAGATAAGCTTGTAATATTTTTCCTGAAAAAAATACTCCATTTGATATTAAAGGACGTTTGTAATGAGGTCCTTTTCTGATTATATATATATATATATATATATATATATATATATATATATATATATATATATATATATATATATATATATATATATATAAATATTTATCAATTACACAATTTAGTTGACCTCATTAATTAAAAATTACACAAAGGACAAAAATTCAAAATAAAAATATGGTATGAAATGTAAACAATTTATTCAGAAAAAGTAAAATATTTCTTGGACAGTTGTGTACACGTAATCATGAAATTACACGATAGCGAGTTGAATCCCAGAGTCCAGTTGTTGTTTAATGTGCTGGGTTTCATTTAATTTTAATAACCAGCGACTCTGAAATCATGACCCCCAGTGTATTTGATCTTGGTCTTTCACTGTTCCAGGTCTTCCAGGTGGTCCGTTCTCCTGCATTCTCTTGTTTTTCCTTTGTTTCCCAGCTACTGAAAGAGGAAACCTAGTTTTTGTGGAAGACCTGTCTTCAAAAATTCTGTTCTCAGCGGGTGTTCCCACGTATCATTGTGTTGTTGGCGCAAGTTAAATGACACAGGAATTAAGGTCTACAACCAGTCTCAAAGACGATCTTTTGTTGATGTTATTGAAACAAACAGAAAACTCAATTTAAGGGAAACAATTTTATGTTCATTTTAACAGTTTTTGGACCATACTGCCGACTGTCCATTATAAGGCAATTTAATGTTCTTTAGATCTTTGTTAGCAGTACTTTACATGATTTGCCAGTTTTTCATTTAAACTTTTCAGAACTTTATAAAATAAAATAGGATATACCCCCCAGAAAAAAAATCTTCCCCCTCTACCATATCTTTTTGAAATTTAAAATCATTTTATTCCTAGGATGTATTTTCAGAGTGCCTATTCAATTTGAATTTATCAACTTTGGTGAAAAACTGATGGGTGCAATCAATCGCAAGTCAGGAACTGTAATTAGTTTCTTCCTATATACAAATGTTCAACTTTTCCATTATTTCTCTCTCCATCTAAAATAGTTTTTCCTTACTATCCTGTTCTGTCTCCCAGGTCCCACCAATACTTAGGGTAGAATTAAAATATTCAAAAACACTCTCAACATGTAATCCAGCTCTTCTTCTAAAAAAGGAAAGTATCATCAAATACCTATAAGCCCTGATACCAGGGTTTGTCATTACTCATTTTTTATTTCTTTCCTATAACCCATGAAGAACCCGCATATACAGGTCCAAGGAATTTCCGTGTGTCTTCTTCCTATCTATTTGAATTTTAAATTTACTGTCCTTCCCTCTAAAAAGGACATCCAAGCTAAATGTAATAATTTTTCCCTATTTTATTCTTCATTGATAAGTGGTTTTGATGTCTTTCATTTAGTTTATTTATGTTTGTCCAAGAAACCACCCTTTTCTGTCATAAGGGAACACAGTTTGCACAGGACCATTCTTTTGACCTGGATTTTTAAGTACTGTATATTTTGTTATATAGACTATATCCTCTGATTTCAGTCATTGGTTATTATAAAAGGATGAAACCGGAATTGAACAACTATCTATATATCAACTAGCTATATATAATTTACAGTAGGTATGTATGTATGTATGTTAAATATTTTACTTTATGATATATAGTTTGTTTACATTTATATTATTTTTATTTTCATATTTTGCGTCTCACCCTTTTAGTTTGTAGTTTATGTATGTATGTATTTATATATTTGGTTAGTATTTTTATATGAAGATTTATTATGACAATTCATTTTATTGTAATTTATTTATTGTCATCCTTGTATATTTTCAGCCTGATGATGATATTTATATGTATGAATGTGTATAATAAAGAATGTTCTTCCTGGTCTTGGCAATATCATTTATCAATAAGCTAAGATTTATAAGTATATATATATAATTATATGAGAATATATATATATATATATATATATATATATATATATATATATATATATATATATATATATATATATATATATATATATATATATATATATATATATATATATATATATAAATACTAAAAGGTCTAATTAAAAAAGTCATGGTACAATTTAAAATGCTTGAAATGTAAGCAAAACCAACAAAGTAAAATATTTAACCAGTTGTGTAAATGAAATAACGAAAGCGAGTTTATTGTTCAAGTTTTTCTGTTCTTTTAATAACCAGCGACTTTGAATTTATAGGTTTGTTTTAACAAATCCAGCTTTTTCCAAAGGATGGTCCTTAAAACTGTGTTCTTTTTCAGAAAAACTGCTGTTTGCCCATGAAACCAGTTCTAGAAGGAAGACCTGTGTTCCAAAATTCTGTGCTGAACCAGAATAACTGATCGCTGTATCAAAGACCACACTGCGAACAAGTGAACAAGTAAACGACACACGAATTGTCCATGATCAGATTAAGGTTTCTCCCGCAAACTGTTGATCTTAAGTAAAAGGATTATTGATAAACAAATTATAACTAATTTGAAACAATTGGGATTTCTTGTAACTTTTTTCGGACCATATATTTTATGACCAAGGTAGCATTTTAATGCATCTTTACTAGCCAAAGATGCTTGTCTTAGGCAAAACGTTTCATTTAAAACTTCTTTCAGAACTTTTAAAATAAAGATGCTACAGTTTTCAGAAAAAATGGTCTGGAAGAAGTTATTATGAATCTTGATGAAATAAATTAAAATCATCAAACATTGTAGGATGTATTTGTGAGAGTGCGTCTTGAATTCATTTTATATAACCTTTGGTGAAAAACAAAAGTAATTAGCTCAACCCACCAAAAAGCAGTGTACTTTCTATTTTAGTGGTCTCAACTTTTGCCATTATTTCTGTATTCATCTAAAAATGACAACTTACTAAGTTTCTGTTTCAACGTTTAAAAAAAAATGTTAGGGTGATAGAAAAAATATTAAAAACAAATCAACATGTGATAATTCTTTATCCTTTTACAGATTAATATCATCTACATACCTATGACAATACAAGGGTTTGAAATTGCACCATGATTCAGACATCCAAATCCTTTCACAATAACCCATGAAGCAATCTGCATATACAGGTCCATTTGAATTTCACGTACGGCTTTATTTGATTATATAATTTACCATCAAAAGTAAAAATGCCTTTCAGCAGTTGAAAATGTAATAATTTTTGCAAGTCTATTTTATTAAGCAGAAAACATTGATAAGTTGAGTTTTCAGAAATGCCAGGTCTTTCTAATTAGTTTAGGTTTCCTCTTTCAAAACAACTTTTCCGTCATACAAACACAGTTTAGCAAGGACCATTCTTTGAGATCACCTGGATTTTCCCACACATCAGTGACTTTTGTTCAAAAATGTATCCTCTGATTTCAAGTCGTTGGTTATTAAGATGAAACCGGAATTGAACGGTTCTTTTTGTATTCAACTAGAAAAAATTTGTAATTTCCAGTTAAAGAAACAATTAATCCTCCAAGATATTTACTTTATGAACAGTTTGTTTACAGCAAGGGGATATTTTTATTTTCATCTTTTGCGTCTCAGGCTTTTAGTTTTAGTTTCTGTTTCAGTTTTATCTATTTGGGTATTTTGCAAGATTTATTATGACAATTCATTTTATTGTAATTCCGGTTATTGTCATCCTTGTCGTATTTTCAGCCTGATAATGAGTTTTTACCTCAAATTGCACCGTATAATAAAGAATGTTCTTCTTGTCTTGGCCTTTAAAACCTTTTATCAACATTTTAAGATTTCAGCGTTGATTGACCTCCCAAGGTCCAGAATATATATATATATATATATAAAGTTTTATATGCCATTATAATAATATATGAAATCACAATAACATGAAGCTAGTGGCAGCAAGTCATCGATTTTATGACACAATAATGGGATATATATTTATATATTTAGTCTGATGAAGGGCATATAATATATATATATGTTGTACTATATATATATATATGCCCGGTGCTACTGAAAGAAATATCTAAACATTATATATAAATCAGGGTGTTTAAAATTGCAATTTAAAATGCTTGCCTGCAAACAATATGTGAGGAATTAACATGTAAAAAGGAAAGAAAGGAAAATATGTCTTGATTTTCTGTTCTTCTGAACTTTATTTATTATTTGTTTTATCAAATATTTTCCAATTTCTGAAGCTTAAAAATGTCTTCTTTTTCAGAACCGCTGTTGGCCCATGTCTTCAATAGAAGAGAAAGTAAACTGTGTTCCTTAGTTGGCTGAGCTAGAATATACTGTCGCTGTCCAAAGAAGATTTACATCCACGTACAATAAAGAAGCATCACACGATGCATAATCAGTATTAATTCTTTCATTGAACTGTTGACAAAGTAAGTCATGTGTGATAATCTTTATTATAGCATTTGATCCATTGGGATTCTGTACGCTTTCATTATTTTATGCACAGTAGATTTTGAAGGCCTCATCTCCAAAGATGCTCGTCTTAGGCTCTTTCTCGGACTTCTTTCAAAGGATTTTTCTACAGATGCTACAGTTCCTTCATCAACACATGGTCTACCAGAGAGTTATTTATGAATAACAGAACCGGTTTCCTTAAATTTATTCATCCACCTGCCTAGGCAATTCCTGTGTGGTGCGTCTTTATTGTACAGGGATGTCAACCTTCTTTGTACAACAAAAGTACATTTTAGCTCACCCTACCAAAGAACGCAGTGTACTTTCTTTTTTTAGTGAAGCCATGGGTCAACAGCAGTTCTGAAAAAGAAGTCATTATTAAGTTTCAATTTCAAACGTTTTGAAAAATATTTGATAAAACAAATAATAAACTATACGCATCAAGCTTTCTTATCCTTTTACAGATTAATTTCATCATATATAGTTAGAAGCTACAAGTATTTTAAATTGCACCATGACTTTATGGACACCTGTATGTGTATGTGTATGTGCAGTTGTCTCTCTACCGGTAGTTTATTTGAATCTTCACGTACGGCTTTACTCCTTATCTTATAACTTCTCCTGCAGTTATCTTTCCCAAGCTCTAAGAATAATGAGTCCCCAAGGGAGTGCAGGCAGATTAATGAGAAGCAGAAACTGACATTGTAAGTTAATGAGTCCTCAGAAATGCCAGGGCGCTTTAATTATGTTTAAGAAAAGCCAGTTTCAATAACAACTTTGCAACTCCGACAAACATTAAAGGAAATACAAATACTGAGATCATTCGTCTTCGTCCCACACATCAGTGACCTTATATAAAAATGCATCCTGACTATCAACCACTACTAAGAGAACCATACTTCGGTTCTTTTGTTTTTATGCATAGAAAAAAAAAAATTCAGTGTGCCAGTTAAAGAAACACTGATTAATCCCCTCCAGTAGAAATTTTCCTCTATAACTTTTCCCAGCATGGAGATAGCGCTGTCAGTTCATCTAATGCGGTGCGCTGCAGGCATTACTTATTAATGTTCTTTGCAGCGTCCCTTCGGTCTCTAGCTGCAACCCCTTCAGTTCATTTTACTGTACCTCCGGTCATATTCTCTTCCATCTTACTCTCCACCCTCTCCTAACAGTTTTTCCATATTGCACCTGCGAGGTTTTCCCTCCTGTTACACCTTTAAAACCTTTTCACTCACATTTTCCCTTTCAGCGTTGATTGACCTCATAAGGTCCAGCGCTTGGCCTTTGGCCTAAAGTTTTAATGCCATTCCCAATAACTTCTGAAATCACAATAACATGAAGCTAGTGGCAGCAAGTCATCGATTTTCCACGTGACACAATAATGGGACTTGCACTTTTATATATTTAGTCTGATGAAGGGCAAATAAGCGCGTGTTGTACTGGAGAAGTTGCTGCCCGGTGCTACTGAAAGAAACCGTCAAAACATTAAGCTTCGTATGTTTAAAATTGCACTTAACACCTCTGCCTGCAGACAAAGGAGGATTTGACATCAGACAAAGAAAGGAAAATATAGTATTGATTATTACATGGATGTTTCGCTAACGTAACCTAGCTTTGGGTGTTTTGTCCTTGTCACGATCGTAGCTAACCAGGTAGCCTCCGTAAACCCCTCCCCCAACAATGCCGCTCCTTAATCGTACCCAAAAATGATCGCAGTGGTACTTACAATGACACTAAAAAGAGATGGACGGTAGATGGCGGTAATAATGAGGGGTTAAAGTTGTATAAAACATACGTTTCCTATTCATATATATGACCTAATTTGATGAAAAAGTGGGTAAGTGTTTCGTTAACACCTCTTTCGCACAGTTTACTTATTTCTCTCCATTTTGGTACATTTCGATAATTTTTTCGTATTTTTTATACCTGCCTTTTTGAAGGTTTTTTATGCTTTCCTTGCGTATGAAAGTATGAAAACACGTATAACAAGCTGACTTCTTTTGGTGGGCTGATGACTTTCACAATAGCAAACTACCTGTGCAGTGGGAAATACATTTTATTTATTTTGAAAAATAAGATATTCCTTTAATTGCGCCGGTAGTTAAATCATTTTAATTTGAAGATAGAAGTAGTTTTATGAGTGTTAAAGCATTAGTGAATATTATTCCAGATAGCCCTTTCCTGAAGAATTACGAACTCTGTGGAAACAAGATCCTTCGGCTGTACATTGCCAGTTTCAAAGACTCTGATAAGATTTCAGGTCGAAAATATATATATATATATATATATATATATATATATATATATATATATATATATATATATATATATATATATATACTATATATATATATATATATATATATATATATATATATATATATATATATATATATACATATATATATATATATATATATATATATATATATATATATATATATATATATATATATATATATATATATATATATATATATATATATATATATATATATATATATATATATCTTAAAAGGGAGAAAGGTAGCCAATTGGCAGTAATCATCTAGTTAATACTTTTAAAAAGATTTACTAAATAATGTGGCACATGTAATCCTATTCCTCTATTATTGTTTCATGGCCATAATAACAATGAATAAAACTTGAATGCAGAGAAGAAAAAATAAAGGAGCAGATAAAGTTCTAGATAAAATACCGAATCCTTACAAACTTGAGAATCATTTAGAACAAATATGTGGAAATACGTGTTTGGAAATATATTTTACTGTTTTTCCGAGAGATGGAGCAAGGCATTTTACTGTAATAATGAAAGTATTTCAAAACTATGTAGTCTGGTAAAGTACCCGCAAAACATCACTGCATATCGGGCTAATATTCATTTAGAATACAGTAAAAAAAAGTACAGACATGGCTAAAGTCCAAGCATGGAGTGGAAGAGCTGGAAAAGGGGGGACAATAAGAGCAAGAATTACCAGAGCGTGAGATGGAGGTGACTGGCACACTGACCCTTGTGCATCGAATACTGTCGGGTAAAATGTAATTGAATTCGTTACGTGATCAATTTGTTGTTCGTACCCTTGCTGAATTAGGCAATGCATTACGCACCCAGCAGCAGTGAAATGTAGTGAGCGACAGTTTATGTCTGTTTGACTGTTGCTTTCTAAGGTCGCAGTTTTATTTTGAAACTAGTAATCTTTCTACTTTTACGTCAGTTCAACCTGCAAGAAACTGTCCCTCTCTCTCTCTCTCTCTCTCTCTCTCTCTCTCTCTCTCTCTCTCTCTCTCTCTCTCTCTCTCTGAATGTCTACTCCTTCCTCTGCTGGCAGACTTTTTGATTTGATTTGCAGAACTTGATCCTGCTTGTTAGCTGTCCCTCCCACCAATCACTTCACCACTTCGCTTTTCTATTCTTCTCTCCTCGTTCCCTCTGCTCCTTGAACCTTCGAGTAAAACGCTTCCTTTTCCTTTTTTTCTCTCTAATGCTCCTTGAACCTTCGAGTAAAAGGCTTCCTTTTCCTTTTTCTTCTCTCTAAAAAAAAAAAAAAGAGTTGTGTAGGATTAATTTCGCAAACAGGATGAACAGACCTTCGCTGGTAATGATTACTGTCTCCTTGATTATATAATATTTGTTTTTCTTTAGCTTATTAATTTTTCAGTATATGAGTAAGGACTTAACCTCACAGTGTTTTTTAAAGATTCGAGGGCTGTGAATACTTTTTTGTAATATGATAAAGTATTTATTTGTTATTACGGTTCTTTATACATATTAAATATCAACATGAGTCAACCTTCGAATCCACACACATAAAAAAAAAACCATTTGCAGTAGTATTAGCTGTTGTAGCAAGTAGAATTTATCTTTCTCATTACTTTTATATCATTCAGAGTGTAAGGGAGTAACTTTTAGACTTGATTTTTAACAACAGGATACGTTTCTCAGTTTCCTTAAGGCTATTATTCCCTTTAATAAATATGTTACTGCAGAATATTATGTCTGGCAATGAACTGCGTTTCCATTCTAAACCTTAAAATGAAAAAATAAATGATTTTTTTCTCCACCTGACTACTTTGACACTGTCGAAATTGTAATATAATAAATATTTCACATAAGGTGACATATATTTTGAGCATGTTTTGGAATAGATGATACATCAAATGGCACCTGACATCAATTAAGTGATTTTACTCTCTAGAAACTTGAACCCAGTAATTTCCAACACTGATTTTGGCTTTATCTAAGTTGTGATTATTACTAATATACTGATATATATTTTTCATTCCATGACCCATATGTTTAAAGGTTGCCTAATATTTGTCATAAATAAAAATCATGTTAAAATCACACGGCTCTAATTCAGTGATTCTTTATTTAGAGACCAGGGCCCTGTGAACAGCTGTTTATTCATATGATAACAAATGTACTGAACACAATTCAGTAATTTTGCAAATATGCAAATTTCAAACCTTCTTACTCTTACTTTATGCAACATTCCTTTTAAAAATCGTCCATTTCGTTGAATATTTTGTTTTGTTTGCAGCTATGATAGAATTCTAGCTTAATATAACCTATGATGTTTTGCCATTTATATCTGGCTGTAAGCTGCCACTGAATGTATCTAAAGACCCACAATAGCTATCAGGAATTTGCGTAGATTCAGTTTAACGTAAATTTTGTCGGTTTTAATCTTCCAAATACCATTTCTCGAAAGGTCGATGTTGGATTTTCGTAATTCAGTTCCTAGAAAACTCTTTCCCGTTATTAGAAGTTAAAGTATAATTTAATAAAAAATTTAAAAGTATTACGGACCAAAATTATTTTCTTGTAGTTCACAAGAAAAATTTATCACGAGAAGACTCACCCTTTCCCCGTGCATTAATTTCTCAGAAACAGGCTCAAGGTTACCTTACCAGGCCATCATCTATCCCAGGGTAAGTACTCGTCTAAAAAGCAAGTATTTTATGTAATCTGGTGTGTAGCAATAATATTTAAAGTGTTTTTCTTTTATTTTTCATTTTAGTAGAAACGGTTATACCAAATTCTGGCAAAAATAATAGAAACAGGAGTTATTGTAGTAGTAGAGTAGCGGCGTCTTCCTTCTACTGTGACAGGCCAGGTGGAGTTCGGTTACCTGCATTATGAGTTTTAACAAATAACACAAATTGCAAAGTCTCATTGAAAAATTAGTGAAAAAGGCCATCGTGGTCTAAGTTTCTCCTTTCAAAAATTTTATGAATCTAAACATTTTGCTAAACGGAAATTGGGTGAAGTAGCAACAAAACCAGTGATATCCTCATTACTGGATTTACCATAACATCATAAATTATCATTAATATGTTACTATTACACAAGAAATAACTGCATAAACAAGTATAGCTGTTGTAACCTTTAACCCAGCAATAAAAACAAGACGCACAAGCAAGCCGGTAATTGGATGTCTCCTTTTTTTAATCGAAATAAAACCCTTTAGCAAGATATCAACAGAGAGAGAGAGAGAGAGAGAGAGAGAGAGAGAGAGAGAGAGAGAGAGAGAGAGTACCTACATTCATTACTCTTCCACAGCGATTCCATCACACAGTGGCAATGAATGGAAGGGAAAAGACATCAGTAAAAAAAAATAATTTTATGAATATATGAATAATTTTCTTTTGTATACAAGTCTTTCCTTTATTTTGATTTAAGTAAATATTTTGAAATAGCTGTTTACTAAATGCCGTAAACGAACTTCACAAAAAATGTATAGGAATCAAACAGGAAGGAAAAGAATTTTGTGTACCCTGTCGGGCTTTTGAGAAAAAATAAATAACTTTTTATTTTTAATGTAGTTTTCTTTCTGTATTTAAAACAGGGACAGTTTTATAAAACCTCTTTTTATTTCATAATTCGTCGGAGATTATTGCTTTATACTGTGATTCATTTATTGTTACTTCTGTTTCTCCTTGCTGTGTCATTTATGCTTTTTTGGTAATTAGTTCGTACTGTTACTTTTATCATATCTCCTGTTATTTTCTTTTATGTACTGAGACAGTCAAAAAAACTGGAGTAAATTAAAATCAGAAATTTTGTTAGTTTTCGTTTTATTTGATGTCTTTCAGTAAGTACTTATTTCGACGTTAAAAAGGTATCTTTAAGCGGAATTACAATTGAAAATACAATAAGCCATTGGATTACATTAAGCCGGACTAGTGCCAGCACCCTGCCCAAAACGAGGAATACACAGAACGTTCTTTATAGCGTTGAACGGGTGCACTTGCCTCTGATTGACTGACACACTCCTCAGGTGAGTATGGCATCTCCAGTTTAGTGGAATTATTGTGATACTGTCTGCATTTTTAAGCAGTGTGTCTGTAATTTTACAGTTACTGTGTCTGCAATCATTACTCTTTGACTAGTGTTTACGTGTTCGATTGCTGTTCCTTTTTGTAAATGTTCCTATTCTGTATTGTAGGCATCCTGTTATGTTACTTGGTTTTATGCAGGAAAACTTCTCATTTTCCACTGGTTCACCTCTAACATCTCGGGGTACTGCATATGTGCATTTATATATCGCAGTCTTTACAACTTTCTCCTTTGGTGGGATGGTGTTGCGATGTCTTCACTAGGACTGCCGTCATGTTTGGACTGTAACGATTCCGGTTTGATGGTCTTGTTCTTCATCGAAATATTTCTCAATGGCTTGGGCATTTGCTTGTAGATAATGTCATTTTTCATCCTGTGGTAATGGGGATCATCACGGAAATCCAGGAAGAAGTAACTATTTCCAAGTTACAAGTAATAGGGCTAATGAAAGCTTTCATTAAGGTACTTCTAACTTTCTTCTTCAAATAATCCTGCTAACAGACGAACAGACAGACTAACAGAGATAAAACGAATGGTCATGATAATTTTATTTACCTTATCTTCCACGTCCACTATTGGTAACAGAAACAAAAGCCTCCTTAATACTAAAACATGACAACGAATTTCACTGAAAATGTGAAAATAATTGTGCATATTTTTGAACAGTTGATACTTGTTTTGCCAAAATGTCTCCACTACTGAAGTAGATGACATTTGATGAGTCATGATATTTTTCAAATTCAGTATCAGTATCTAAACTGTCCCCGCCATTTACAATATATTATTGTTAATTTGGGGATCACCTTCCGCCATTGTAAATAATGTCATCAACGAGAGTTCAGTTCCCATTTTACAGACCAGCATTGATCAAATGATAAATTTTTAAGTAATAGTTTCTTGATACTAGCGCTTGTTAGCAGTAAAGGACAATTAATGTTCCACTTCAATATTGCATTTCTGGTTACGTGCAAGCGTAAATAGGAAATTAACAGTCGATATTTATTTTCATATGATAATGATTTCATTTTGCTAAAAAGTTCTGTTTTTACAGCATCAATGCTGATTTTAGATATAGAAGTATATATTTTTACAAATATATTTTCTATATTTTAACATTGTCATGTTAATGTGTGTTTTGCTTGGAGGGAGGTTAACGGCAATTCCCAGGCATAAACACACAGACACACACACACACAAACACACACATTCATACACACACTCATATATGTATATATGTATATGTATATATGTATATATATATATATATATATATGTATATATATATATATATATATATATATATATATGTATGTATATATATATATATATATATATATATATATATATATATATATATATATATATATATATATATATATATATATATATATATATATATATATATATATATATATATATATATATATATATATATATATATATATATATATATATATATATATATATATATATATATATATATATATATATGTGTGTGTGTGTGTGTGTGTGTATATATATATATATATATATATATATATATATATATATATATATATATATATATATATATATATATATATATATATATATAATGTCAAATGGGTGCGACATACGAACTCTTGTGAAATTTATCAGTTTTGCAGGTAAGAGGAATGTGACCTGGACGCTTGTTATTCAACATTTTCCATTTATAGCCACTGTTGGGTACATGCTAATTTAGCAACACATGTCCAGGGGGAGTTTGCTGTCTCTATGTTCTAAATAGAATGTTCTAGAAGCCTGGGGTTGGTTTTAAGCATTTTTCCAGGTGTGCCAACTGGATACATGATTAGTTTATGTGCGGTGGAAGACATCAGGTGAAAAGGCTTTTTGTGAATTGCATGGTATTGCTGGGCGAGAAACAATGATAGCTGGACATTGGAACTCCAGTCTCCATTTCCTTACTGAAAAGGATGAGTTCCAAAAACACTTAATTAATTAACATTGTAGTGGCCCATCTTTACTTTTATCGTTTATGCCATTTATATTATCAGTGCTTTTGAGCTTCGATGGCCAGGTCTGTAGAATAGCAGCTTCGGACTTAATGAAGGTCTGTGGAGCGGGTTCAAATCCGCAGCCGACTGGTCAGAGAGGAAGACACTTTGCTATCCATGTAGACACCCTGGGATTATGTAGTAATCAATGGATAGGTTTACTAAAAGCAAATGGGTGTTACAGACTAATACACACGCAAACAAAGCCACTCCAATATCCAAAAACATAACAGACACCTCACATGTCTCGAACTGTCGACCTAACCACTCAACTCTCCTCGCTGCTGGGAGAAAGGGAGCTGGTGATTTGGTACGATACATGTACATGCACTACCGGGGTCTAAGCGATGTCAGTCAGGGCAGCCGATCGAGACTATGGTCTACCCCAAAGCCAAATCAAAGTCCTTCAAAAGAATGCAACGTACTTACCCCATACAAAAATGAAAAAAAAAAAAAAAAAAAAAACGTTAAAAGAAGAATATTATCAGTGCTTTTACATGTGTCCGTGGTGTTGCGATATTATCATTGACCTTTTTGATTTTATCATTAATGTGGGGTATGTATTCCTTCCCAGATGTTTCAAATGGAGCCATGATTAGTCCTGCATATGCACAGACATGCATGTAACGTAATCATTATGGAAAGTGATCATTTAAAGGAACTGTCCAAAAAAAAAAACGCTTAATACAATGGAGACGAATTATTATTATTAGGGAGCTGAAAGGCGGAAGAATCCCATTTATAATTTTAGTGTCTATTAAGATGGTTTTTTGGAAAGATATTTATTTATAATGGCATTTTTTTTTAGCAGTTTTCTTATTCACCAGTTTTTTAACTTTTTAACTTATATGTTACCTCCACAGAATAAACTGTTTTTGAAAACAGGGTTTAATTTCCACACAATAGTTCAGGGTGTTTTGAGAGAGAGAGAGAGAGAGAGAGAGAGAGAGAGGAGGGGGGGGAGAGAGAGAGAGAGAGAGATCCCGAAGGCCGTTGTGGTCAGCTACCAACGTGCGCAGCTTTCCAAAGGTAGGTGAAAAACAAAGTTGTATGGGTTTTTCCATACAACAGAAATGGTGGCAGCGTTCATGTCTGAACCCACCGTGAAGAGAGAGGTATGAATGGTGATGGACATATAGAGATAGGTTATACAGATACACAGATACACGTAGGAAACTAAGCGTTGTCTGGGGGTTCAATGCGCGCTGTGTTCGTGGTTGCAAAGGGATAATTTTGCTGGGTCAATCATTTAGCCGGAGGCGCGGCTATTGCCGTCATTCAGACAGTCTTAACCAGTTGGTGTCTTCTGTGAAATGTCAGTTACCGGGCATCGAATATTTTACTACGGTTTGCAACATAAGTGTATGCTTTTGTGTTTTTAAGTGAAGTGCGGTTATTATTGTTTGGAGTCGGCGATTGCTGGGATGCGGGTGAAAGGGAAAAAAAGTGTTTTTTTCTTTTGAGTTTTTATTTTGGTTTTTTAAAACTTTTATTTTCTCTCTTCTGTCTTTCGTTTTTCTCTCGTGGAATTATTATGGGATGGAATAGGTTATTTTTATGGGATATGTGACATGAGTTATGCTGTGTGGGAAGGTTATGTTTGTCATGAGTGTTGACTGTATTCAGGGTTCCTGTTTGCAGAGCAACCCGGCCTTGTCTTGGTGATCAACTCTTTCTTGCATGGAGACATGAGTGGTGAATTTTCCTTCGGAGATTTTTCTTCCTTTATATTTTTTCCTTTTGTGAGCCTTGTGAGTTAACCTTGAAATTTTAGGTGACGTAGCACTCAGCTGTTTTTGCGCGGGCATGAGAAGGGATTTGGTCCCTGTGGAGTTTGTGAATTATTGCGGTTAAAGGGATATTAGTTTTTTTTTTTTTTTTTTTTGTATTAGAGCATATTATGGAAGGTTTTAATATTATATGCGTTTACGGTCGGGGAAAGTTTATACAGGGGTATGATTCAGGACTTTATTATTGAACGTTTTTGAGATTAGGTAAAATTTTGCTGGGGGTTCATAAGAGATCTGTTTTTGCTAGGAAGGGATAACATAAAGCCACAAAAATGTCGGGTGATGAGTTAGAAGGTAAGACTTGGTTCATAGGGTAACCACTTTTGCCTTTCCAATTCAGCCTTTGCGGGCAGAGTAAATGGGGTTTTGAGACTGCCTGTCGAAATTTTTATTGAGAGCATTCAAAATCACCTGAATACGAAGAAAATCACAGATCAGACAGATACCTTTAATGAGGGAAAAGGATTTCTTGCTCTAGACGTGGGAGATATTGGAAAAGCTGTTGTAGTTTTGGATTTAAGAAACGCCGGACTTGGGATGGCCTGAAGATTTTTCTCAGAACTGCGTATGGAGCAGATATATGTCGTGATTGGTTCTTGACTTGAGGGCCTTTTATAAGATCAGGAGGGCGCAGAGTTCGATAATAGATTTCAGCTCGCAAGTAGGCTATCTGATGCAACATCGAACTTTGTGGAGAAATTGAAAGTTTCGAGCTGGGTATGGGGTGATATCGCTAAAGAATTTTCAGAAGTTGTTGCATTTTCCTGGCTCGTGAATGATGTGCCTGAGGCAATAGTGGGTAGTTTTGATTGTTGGGTAGAGCCTACGTCTGATGAATCATTTATTTTTACCCAAATTAGAAAGCACATGTCGAAATGCCCAACGGTAGATAGCACATTTTTCAATGGGTTGCTGAAAACTACGATGGGGGTGGGGGTGGGGGTGGCGGCTGTCAACGAAAGTTTACACAGAGAAATTCAGGTTTGGCTTCTAGTGGGTTTGTGGTAAAGTAGAGAGTAACAGAAGGTCTACGGATCATATGTCACAAATTCGTTGCTTTATTTGCAGTAAGTCAGGGCATACAAAGAAGTTTTGCCAAGTTAAATACTGTGGCAGGTGTAGGAGGTCTGGTCATTCTTGGCAGTTTGCCCATCGCTCATAAAAGTAATGATAAACAACAACCCGCAATTTTGATAGCAGCTATAGGAAAGATCCTCAAGAATGTTATCCCAAGACGTCTCAGAATAGACAAAATTTTTGGAGAGTAGACCAAGCAAGAGGGAAAGGATAAATTGTTCATGTGGCATAGGGCTTTTGGGAGATATAGGAGAACGGAAGCCAGTGGTAAAAGGAGGTGTAGCTGGGTCTAGTCTTTTAATTTTTGTGGGTATAGGGGCATCAGTCAGTTTAGTGGACTACGATTTTCATCAATTGATGCTTTTCCAGTATCGGCTAAGGCATTCAGAGGAGAAAGTGTATGATGTCCAAGCTTATAAACTGGACGTTGCAGGGGCAGCGGATATTTGTTTTTTGCTGGGGAGCCAGTTAATAAGGGAACCAGTTTTGGTGGTGAGAGGAGTTAACTTGGGTAATAGGGTTTTACTGGGGCATCTAGCGAGCAGTAGGATTGGTATACCTATATACCCTAGTAAAGAAACTTTAACGGTTGGTGAAACTGGAGGTTTTATCCCGTATGTGGGTGCTGAGGAAACAGAGTAATATATCTGTTATGGGGGATAATGAGGAAATAAATGGGAATAATGAGGAAATTGTGGGAGATAATCAATCACAGGGAGAAAGTGACCCTAATGGTGAGGGGAAGAGGATATATAAAGGCGTTTAGAGGAGGATATAATTTTAGAACCAGGTATGGCTGGTTTTGTGAGAGTTAAGGTGAGAGATATAATAGTGGATAAACAGGTGTGTAAGATGGAAGACAGTGAGAAACTTGGAGTTGTGAGTACAGTTTCAATAAATGAGGTATCAAATAAAGGAGTTACTCAGGTGGAATTGTTAAACTGTAATAATTCGGTTAGGAGAATCCGAGGAATGGAGTTGAGTACAGTTTCAATAAATGAGGTATCAAATAAAGGAGTTATTCAGGTGGAATTGTTAAACTGTAATAATTCGGTTAGGAGGTATCCGAGGAATACCTATCTTGTAGATTTGGAGGAATGGAGAGAGGACACTGAAACAGTGGAATTAATACAGGAGCACAATGGGTTTTTGGAGGCTGAAATGGAGATTAGAAGGGATATATTTAGGAATCATTTGCGCGAGGCAGACTATAAAGAATACATAAAGGGGTTAGGTGAGATATTAGCTGAATATGCAGATGTTATTTCTTTGAAGGGAGATAAGTTGGGGTTTACTGGTGTGTTAGAGCATCAGGTGCATTTAGAGAGGGGGACAAAGCCTATTTATGTCCTGTCGTATAGGATACCTTTCAAGATTAGGGTGCAGGTTGAGCAAGAGGTTGACAAGTGAGAGGAGGAAGGTATAATTAGGCCTAGCTCATCACCATTTCATTTTCCATTGTTGGCGGTACCTAAGAAGGATGGTTCAATCCATGTATGTATGGATTTTAGAAAACTAAATGAGAAGGCCATTCCAGACAGGTGTCTGGTGGCGTGTTTGCCAGATTTGTTTGTGGAAATCGGAGGTAGGAATATCTATTCATCAGCTGATCTCATGCAAGGTGTTTTTGCAAGTGCCATTGAGTGAAGAGAGTAGGAAATTGAAAACATTTTCAATTCCAAAGGGGCATTATGAATTTACTCGGATGCCTTTTGGTTTGCCGGGTAATCTGATTACATTTATGAGGCTAGTGAATACAGTCTTGCACTGGATGTTGGGGAAAAATGTGTTTGTTTATATGGATGATATACTAACTGCTACGGATTCTATATAGGAACATTTAGAGGTGCTTAGGGAAATCCTCGGGAGGCTTAGAATGGCAGGTCTAAAAGTTAAACTAGCCAAGTGTGATTTTTTTAAGAGACATATTGTATATTTAGGAAATGTCATTTCGAAAGATGGTGTTCGAGTGAATGACAAGAAGGTCAAAGCAATTGCGGATTTTGCTACACCCAAGACTAAGAAAAACACCCACTCGTTCATGGGTATGGCGGGGTTTTTCCTTAGTTTCATGAAAGGGTTCTCTATGTTGTTGGCAGCTTTGACGGATGTTTTGAGAGATGGTGTACAATACTCATGGAGTTAAGCTCAGCAGATAGGCTTTAATGAGTCCTCAAGTTTTGAGGTTTCTTGATTTTTCTTTACCGTTCACATTAATAACAGATGCCAGTCAAGAAGGGGTAGGTGCTTGTTTAATGCAGAAATTTAAGGGTAAACTGCATCCAATAGCTTTTTATAGAAGGAAGTTCAAGACACGAGGGAGTAAGGAAAAGCTAATGGTGACGGTGGATAAGGAGGCTTTTGCAGTAGTGGCTAGTTTGGTTCATTTTAAGATGTTACTAATGGGGAATGAGGTGGAAGTTCTTACGGATCATAAGCCGTTGTTGGATCTTTTTAATAAGCCTGATCTGTCTCCTAAGAGGGCTAGGTGGTTTTTGCCAATTAGGGATTTTGATGCTAAGCTTACATACATTGAGGGTAAACATAATGTGGTAGTAGGTGGTCTTAATAGGAATTTTGTGGATACAGAGGGTGAGCATGTGTGTAATGCAACTGGCAAATGTGTGGATTGGGATATTAGTTTGGTAGGGAAGAAACAAGGCGAAGATGGGGTTTAGAGGACACAAAGGCGTTCCTTAGAGGTGAATTAGTGAGAAAGGGTTATAGATTGCCTTATTCAGGTTTGGAGTTAAAGAGTAATTTGTTGGTGAGGAGAATTAAATATAAGTTGAGGAGTATTGAGGATAAAGGTGATACAACACAGATTGTGGTGCCAAAGGAGTTGATTTCAGTTGTTTCAGAGATAGTACATTAAAAATTTGGTAGTCCACATTTGGGGCCTGAGAAGACGTATCAGAAGTACATGATAAATTTTTGTGGAAAAATATGTTTTCTTTGGTGCATACTTTTGTGAAGGGATGTTCAGTGTGTAATTTATGGAAACCGGTGAGGGTTACGTCATGTAAATTGGGGTCTTTTCCTATCCGTAGTATGCCATTTCAGACAGTTCATATGGATCTATTGACAAACTTCTGTGAGTCAGGGTTTGGACATACGCACCTGCTGGTGATTATAGATGAGTTAATGAGGTTCATGGAGATTTTTTGTTAAAGAATAAGATGGCGGATGATGTGGCAGTGACATTTTTCCATGGGTATATTTGTAGAAATGGGGGCCTGGAGATACTTAGTGATAATGGGAGAGAATTTCCAAATAGAACATTAGAGTGTCTTGCAGAAGTTATGGAGATACAGAAAGTAAATATTCTTCTGTATACACCAGAGGCTAATGGGTTGTGTGAGCAAGCCAATAAGAAAGTGCTGGAGGCTTTTAGAGTAATAGTGGGTGGAAACAATATTAATTGGGATTGATATTTGGATGTGGTTAGACTTAGTATAAATACAATGTTTAGTGACACAATTGGTGTGTCACCGGTGGAGGCATTGTTTGGTTATCCAGTTCGGGGTGCATTGGATTTGTTGTTGATACCTTCATGTTGTAATGATATGATTAAGTCATTAGTTGCTACAGCTATAGAGAGACATGCACGTCTTAGTAGTAATTTGGTCGCGAGAAGCAATGTGAAATCGACACACCTGGAATTAGACAGAATACAACAGCTACTCACTAACAACAGATTCAAAGCCAACATGATACAATCAAGTTTTTTACTAATACTACAAGCAAGGCACCACCACAGACCAATATGAACAGAAGACAGGAGAACAGATAACAATATACTACCAACCTAACTTTAACAATGAATATAACAACAGCAGTAACATAATCAAGAAGATTATTAGGAAGAACGTCAAACCACAAGCCCCTTATACTGTATAAACATATGAGTATACTGCAAAACCCACTTACTGGCATCACAGGAAATGAGAAATAGTACATGTACTCCCACACTGAAGGAGATGACTACCAATGCAGTTTATGAATTTATTTGCCTGAGGAGGAATGTAGTCGTTCCAGAGTAATCTCCTCAGATGGAGATTAGTCACACACAGAAACGCAGGAGACATTTTCCAACACTATACAGACAAACTTGACAAAAAAACATTGCTACAAGGCTTGGTAGACAACACTAAAATAAAATACAAATGCAATTCATATTGGGACATAACAATCACAGAAGTGGTATGCATAGCCACAAATAAGCCTAGTTTAAACACATAGCCAGAGGCTGAAAGAAGTTTACCCTCAGCATGGTCCAGAAACCAGGGTCAAGGTCACCCCTGGAGAACAGCGACACACCCAAATCCAAATGCCACAACAACCGAAGAAATTGATAATTTCATAAGAAACATAAGAAATAGAAATAGAACATAAAACTATTACTTATAACATCATATACTATGTAATAACACATTATGTAAATATTTTGTTAACTGCTGGCACCCTAATATATTGGAAATTAAACATTGTAAATAATAGCTTCAGCAACTCCCATAATCCACTTACAGCCGATGGCTTGGTATAAATAGAAAGGGAGGATCTCAATGTACTAGTTTTGCTTGAAAAAGCCTGATATTCAGGTGAAACGGCCCGTAGCAATTTTAAATAAATGGAAAACACACCACAACTCTGTCTACTCATCCAGAACTTTGAAGAAGTATTAAAAAGACAAGTCAGGAAATATAAAAAAAGTCTGTATCAGAGAAGCCAATGCCCCAAAGGTGATCACCTACGACAAAAATTGTGAGAGAGAGAAACTCCGCATGAAAAACATAAAGAATAGTGGTAAGCAGAGACGCACTAGGAAGGAGATAGAAGAAATTCTCCAACGGAGGATCACAGACATCACCAGCAAATTAAGAGCATTGCAACAAGAGAAGAGGGATGGATGGGAGACCATATGCAACCTTGCCGATGAACAACAACAGCAGCACATTGAGAACGCCATTAGAATGGAAATAGGACAGCACGAGGCAATCTTAAACACCAGACACTCGAAGAAACTACATGACTTATATGGTGGGAGAGTGAGGAATGAACAACTAAAAGACAGCTATATCATCTTGACAAAAATAGAACTCACCGACGACCAAAAAGAATTCTTGAACTACTGATTAAACTGCCATTACATTGGAAGTACAAATAAACAGGAAAAATGAATAAACATAGAAAAACTGATGGACAATTTGTAACAAATGGAACAATAGGGCAAAATCGACATGGATGACGGGTGCACTGAAGAGCTACTGGGAGAGGCCAGCAAGACATTGGGACACAACCAAAGGAAGACATTGACGAGTTTAAAGGAAGCTGCTGAAGAACTTAAAAACAACGAGAACATAAATATAAGTAAAGGTGACAAAACAGTTATGAACGTGTTAATGTACAGACAAGAACATGCCAAGAAGACAACATGTTAAACGACATCACAAAATTCATTAAGCTCCACAAAAGCCCTACAGACCAGTTGAAGAAAAAAATGGCAAGACTAGCAAAGGAGGCTAACACACAATGCCATGAAAACATTTTCCTGGACATTGTGGGAGACTTTAGCACAGGATATTGTTCTGGCTCAGTAAAAACAAAAACAACAACCCACTCAGACCAATCATATCACAGATCAAAGTAGCTAAGACCCTGAACGACATAATCACCTCGTACATAACGATGAAATACACACAAGATCAGCAACAGAATTCATAGACATTCTGAAAACCAAACACACAACCAATCCTTACTCATACTCACATCTGTGGAGGACTGAGAAAGAGAGGAAGATGTTCTGGTGGAAGTGGGAAGCCTGCAGGTTGCAATGGCCAGCTCAGGCACAGGTTGCAAGGCCGCACCTTAGTGAGCTTCCACTGTGGTCGGAAAAAGCCATCCCTCTTAAAGGCATTGGTAGCGGAGCCAGGACGAGAGAAGAGGGGGATCCTGATTGGGATCTCTTGAAGGGAGATCTGGGGTGTGCTCTGGCACTGGCACTAAGGCAGGGTCAGGCACTGGTATAGGATTTGGAGATTGCTTGCGGTCCAGGATGGATGGAGCTTGGCACTGCTCAGTGCACTCAAGTGGCACTGGCAGAGACTGAGAGCCAATTGTTGGATCTCCAGGAGGGGTATCTATTGGGTGCTTTGGCACTGGCACTGGGGCAAGGCCTGGCAGAGGACTGGGCTTTGAAATCTGCTTGGATGGAGGTGGCCACTGCACAGAGTACTCAGGTGGCACTGGTAGTGGAATGAATGGAGGCTTATGAGAATTACTCATACCTAATGAATAACTTCGGGGCTTGGAACCCAGGATTCCAGTAATTTTGATGGAGACTGGAAGTCTTGTCCCAGGAGGATGTCATAACCTCCAGGAATGTAGCTTCCTATGGCAAGGTTGTAGATTTTGGATTTATGGGTCTCATGATTCTCAACTGCACAGTAGAAAGTATCATTTTAAATTGATTGATGCCCTCAATTGTGATGAATCTACGCCAGGTAATGTTAGCTCCATAGGGAACCTTGTCTTCCTTATGAGGGAAATTTATGCACCAGAGTCATCAGATGCCTTGACACGTCTGCAGGGTAGCAACCTCGAGGAGGTGCCACATATATGAGAACTTCGGCCTTAGGGCCCAAAGACTTATAATTTGTAACTGCCAAAGCAATGGCGGGCATTTTTTATTTATTAGGGCATTTTGCCCATTGGGTGGAGTGCCCATAAGCATTGCAAATGGGGCAATAACTTTTGCTATATTCTTTGCTTGGCACTGTCCCATTGGAGGGAGCAGGCCCTTTACTTTTCGTCCAAGAGCCATACGTGGCTTTTTGGAGCATTGTCCCTTTCGAGGACTTAGAGGGATTTTCTGGCTGGCTCTCAGCCTTGAAATAGCAATGTTCAGTATGGTGCCCTATTCTTTTGCAATATCCACACACTGGTTTCTTTGAAGGTTGCCCATTGTTGAGAGGTTACTGAGAGTTGGTTGAGACAGGTGAGGAATGATATAATTTTCTTCCATGGGAAATCTAATGTATCTAACTCATGAATTATTAGTTTTTTAAGTCTAATGTTTCACACATTTTGCAAGGTAGTAGTAGTAATAGATATTATGGTAAAACGTTGCTATCTAACAATATGCTGCTACAGTGGATGACTGGGCACTGACATGTCTATTTGTAAGTGATTATGCTCTCTGAAATTAAAACTGACTTTTGATAGACATACTCATATTAATTAGTATACTCATACATGTATCATATTTGCTATAAATCTATTGCTAAAGTTTATAAGATGAAACATCAAAACTGCTGATGAATCACAAACACTCTCTCTCTCTCTCTCTCTCTCTCTCTCTCTCTCTCTCTCTCTCTCTCTCTGTGTGTGTGTGTGTGTGTGTGTGTGTGTGTGTGTGTGTTAGGAAAAAAGGTATGTGAATATGCTTATAATCATGAGTTCAACCAGTATTTACTGGCATAGCTAATTATAATCTTAGCCTGCCTTTCTGTAACAAGATTCTAGTCATCCTCATCGCAACACCCATCTTCATCTGAAGATGCAATGTCCATGTCGTCGTCCTCATCATTATCTAATGTTTCCAAGTCCTCTGTCTCTGGGATAAGGCATTCAGGGAGTTGCTCCCCTTCGAACCAAACTGGTTTATGATGGTCATCAACCAACTGCCAGCCATTTTCTTCAGAGGGATGCTTCTCTATATGAGTTTGATCTGCTCTTGTCCAGATGTTGACAACAAAGGAGGCACGCTAAATGCGAGGATTGAGCTCATCTTCGCAAGGTGGTAGTCCACTTGCATCTATGCTCTTCAAATTGGCTAGTAGATGTTTTCCATTTCCCTTTGGTCCATATGACTTCATGAACTTCTCATACTTCCATTCATTCAGCCTAGTGTTTGCTCTATCCTCAGCTCCATACATTGTGGTTGTGAACCTCTGAAGAGCTTCTTTTGTCCTGTTAGAAACTAGAGCTCATTGCCATTACTCTGAAAGTCTTCTGGTAGTCAGATTACTTTTCTAGAAGTTTGGAGAGGCCTGACCTTCCCTTTTCTGACAAACGAGGATGTATAGTCTGATCCCGTGCAGGCATGGAAAGCTGGCAACGCTGCACAAAGATCTGGTCCTAGTCCCTTCCATACTGCAATCAGGCTGATGTAACAATGATTGTTCTTTGAAACTGTTCCAATATCCATCCACAATGTTGACTGAAATCTATTTCAGTGGTACAATAATATCACTGCAATGTCTGTGTCGGATGCCCTGACCACTATGTGTCCATTTTCATGATCAGCTGATAAGGAATGCAGACAAATCTTTGTGTCTGCCTCTTCATGGTTGCTCTTTAATCCATCCACTGTGTTTCGCTGTATCATACCTCTGTCACCTGGAACTTATAACAATCCCCTTGGACATCTAGGAAAACTTCATGATCCCCAGAAGTGTTGTCATATGAAGAGTCTTGCCTGTGATGACGAAGGTTCTGTCATCAGATCCCCGCCTGTTCCTTTCAGTGTCCTTTATTGAAGGCTGTGGATAGTCATCAAAGGATATGTGTATGTGTTTGGCTGACGTTGTTAAACTCTAGGTAAGAATCCTTCTGGCAACCCTCCATATGTTGGGGGCAGGCAAATTTGGTGGCAAGGTATGTAAGAGGAACTGTCCATCTATGATGTAATCACTGACTTCCTTTGGCTGCTCTTTGAGACCTTTCACTTTACTCTCCAATATATTAAATAGTGCACTCTTATCGGTCTTTGCCATTACTTCTTCAGGGCTGGCCAAGGACAGAGGTACTGGGATCAATGGGTACTGGAGAATATGCTACATGTCAAGTCTCTTCTTTGTGGACAGCACAAGGAGATGTCCCATCAGATCATGTGATCGTTTAAGGGCTGCAACTTTCGTGTCCTTTGTCTGACGATTGCTTGCACAGCCATCTACAAAGGTTTTCAGCTTTTCCTTCTTTATTGGACTTTCAAACTTGTTTGGATCACTCACACAAGCCTGGATGAATTCCTTGTGTCTGACTTTTCCTTTGGTTGGTACATTGAGGAGGCTTTCACGGATTTCATCATTGGTACCTTTTCCTGTGCAAATATTATACAATACCTCTAAAGCTTCCTGGGTTTCAAATGGATTGTTCATATCTAAGATTTATTTGATAATTTTCTGAAGGTTCTCATTGTCACGTTGATTTTGTCTTGGCCCAAGTTCTGTAGTGACATCTACTTTGCTGATCAATCCTGTCATCTCTTGCAGCTGACTAATGAACGATGCTTGGGTTGCCTTTGTTACCATCCATCTGAGGCGAGTGAAGTGGTCATTAGTGAAAGAGGTGAATCCTGTCAGTCAAGATGTGGCGTCAGCATTGACAGTTTGTTCCAGTGTCAAATCCACAGGAATTCTGCTGAAATCATGTTCTGCCAGTCACACTGTGAATACACCCTGATTAAGTATCTCTCTAAGGCCGGGATGAGTCTCATTAATATTCAGTTAGTCCAATTGGTATTTTGTTAACCAGCGGGAATAGTTGATGTGGCCTGTGGCAAAGAACAGGTCAATGATTGGTGTCAGTGTGAAGACAAAGAGCTCGATGATATTTGTCTGGATAGCTCTTTCAGGCTGGTGAAATATGTTAATGTACTCCACATACATCATCCAGAACTTTGCAGTGTATCCATGAGCTCCTGATACGGTTGCCTTGGGGAATTCAGAATACTCTTTCGAACACTTCTCAAAAAGATCTGTACTGATCACCAGCTCAAACCCATGTTCTCCTGTATTGGTGTTTGCTTTCACAGTAGATATCAGGGTATGAAGCTCTTCTGTGTAATCACGTCTCTAGGCAGGCGTTGAAATGCAGGCTTTCGAAGGCAAGGCCAAGTAGAGGATGGGGCCTCTTGTATTGGCTGAAGTGTTTTCCTGTGAGAAACCCAATCAAAGAACCTGGCGTAAGGACGCCAGTCTCTGTAAGCATGTCCGGTCCTCCTGATTCTGCTATGAGTGCTCCAATTGCCTTGAAAAACGCCATCTCTATATGGAAAGCACCCGTCATGAAGAAAACATTGTCAAATGTTGGAGATTCTGTAGCCTGGATTTGCACGGCTGGTCTTGCTGCTGCAAGGTCATATGTAACCAGTCCATACTCCTGGTTGCATTCTTCAGCACACAAAGGGTTTGTTGCACTACCGAAAAGCCGGTGAAGGGCTCATTAAGGTTTGGCACGTATCTCACTTCCTGTTTTGGTAGCTGATCCTTGTAGGAGATGGCATTGAAGCCAACCCACATGGGAAAAACATCAATCTCAAATGCGTGGTTTATCATCCACATGAGGTCCAGATATCTTGCAGTGATTGCAGCATCAGGTAGGGTAAAAATGGATGTGTTCTTATAGGTAAATTCACTATTTTGGGGACACCAAAATAGGGGGCAAGAGATGTGTCTGCAACAGTGAGAGTCCTCTTCATGACAGCTTTCTTTGCTCTTGGTATTGTCTTTCTAACTGGTGTTGGTGTTTCATTACTCTGTTGACTGTTGGTACAATCTCCTGGCAAATTCTGATACAGAATTCCCATTGTATCATGCAGTGTATTGCTCCTGGAAATGTCTGTGTCATCTCATCATAGTTGTCAAATGCGAGTCCCATTGGAGCTCCTGCCAAAGTGTCATTAGGGCAAGCTTCTTTCCTCTCTTGGATGGCTTCGGCAGTTGATGTTTCGAGTTCCACCAAGCATGAATAGTTGAGACAATGCCCAATCCTATTTAGAACTTCAACAAGCTTCTTGCAACCTGTAATAGCTCTTATAGCCATGCCTAGAGTTACATGTTTTGCTGGTTTTGTGCAGCCTCTTTGGACAACAAACAATGCATCCTGACTTATGGAATCAATACAACATTTAATTTGTTTTCCACATCGGTCAGATATGATGCCTGTGTACAAGGACTTTGCAGAAGTTCATCATTGGCTGGGATACAATTGTGTCCCCGTCTCTGATATCATTCAGTGTTCGATTCTCTGGAACATCTTTTTTGTAGCATTTAACAGCTGCTTTCGCAATATTACAGCTGCTTGGTTGAGGAGTCATTCCTCGGACTCTGTGTAGTCATAAGCCACATGTATAGAATCATCAGCAATTACAGCATTGTAAAGGATACCACCTAATGTCTTACCTACCGGGCTCTGGGCCTTGATTTTGGACCCAAACTTATTTGTTAGGGTTTGCAACAAACTGTGCCTATGCATAGGAGACTCATCAGCAGGAACAAAAGTCCAAATAGTGATCATACACAGGTGTGAACAGTTCTGCATGTTTGTCAGCAATTACAAACTTCTTGACATATTCATGGATATTTCTAACAGCAATTGTTGTCTTTTTCTGTGGAATGCCATCTTTTTTCTGTTCAGTACTAGAAGTTCTATTTGCTGCAAGCAAGAATGCACCCTTGCATGAATGAGGATACTTAGCTTCTTTTGCCACCAGGTCTACACCAACGACTTTTGAAAGGACAGCTGTATCCTGAAGTAGTTCAGTAGTCTCTTGAATCTTTTGTCCTGCTTCTAATGTTTCACACGATCCTGAAAGTTCAATAGCCCCGCCTTTTTTCTTCCTCTTTTGATTACAGGAAAGACAAGTGACAGGAAGAATTCCAGATGATGAGGGTTCAGCATCGTCGTCTACCCTTGCATTGGAACATAAATGTACCAAATTCCTGTCACTAGCATCAGATGGCCTTTGTAAAGGCTGTGAATTTCTGGTAGCAAGAAACATGATAACCATCATTTTCATCTGGGCTCTTGGGCAAGCTGACAACCAAGTCATAATAAACTGATTTCTGAAATTGGGGTTTTGCACACCTCTCCTCAGCTGCAGCTTGCACAGTATTCCAGTTCTTCTCATGGAAGGGTAAAACATCACAATGCTGTTTCTTCTCCGAGGGCTTCCTAGCACGGAGAATACAATGCCTGTCATGCCTGGAGCCAGAAACAGCATTGTTGGCAGGATGAGATGACTTCATAATATCTGAAATAAAAAGGGCTTTCTTCTAAGCTAGAACACATTCTATATAGCTACATCAATAACTAATGTTCATGGACGACATTTTAATTTCATTTCAAGTAATAATCCAGCAATGTGTAGAACACACTCGGCTCTCAATTTGGAGACAATCGAAAAAAAGATCTCAAACCCTTAAGTCTTGAAATAACCCCATAAACTCACAAAAGATCTCAATATAAAAGTAGGTTATCAAAATTTAAACTTAATTACACACTATTACCAAATTTGTGTTCCATTACTCTGCCCAAGGCAATAATATAAACTTATCAGTTTAGACCCTTCTTAACTGGCTAACTTCCATACAAAGCATTTGTCAGAAAAGGGAAGGTCAGGTCTCTCCAAACTTTAGAAAAGCAACCTGACTTCCAGAAGACTTTCAGAGTAATGGCAATGAGCTCTAGTTTCTAACACGACAAAAGAAGCTCTTCAGAGGTTCACAACCGCAATATATGGAGCTGAGGATAGAGCAAACATGAGGTTGAATGAATGGAAGTATGAGAAGTTCATGAAGTCATATGGACAAAGGGAAATGGAAAACATGTACTAGCCAATTTGAAGGGCATAGATGCAAGTGGACTACCACCTTGCGAAGACGAGCCCAATCCTCACATTTAGCGTGCCTCCTTTGTTGTTAACATGTGGACAAGAGCAGATAAAACTCATATAGAGCAGTATCCCTCTGAAGAAAATGGCTGGCAGTTGGTTGATGGCCATCATAAACCGGTTTGGTTCGAAGGGGAGCAACTCCCTGAATGCCTTATCCCAGAGACAGAGGACTTGGAAGCATTGGGTAATGATGAGGAGGACAACATGGACATTGCGTCTTTAGATGAAGATGGGTGTTGCGATGAGGATGACTAGAATCTTGTTACAGGAAGGCAGACTGAGATTATAATAGCTATACCAGTAAATACTGGTTGAACTCATGATTATAAGCATATTCACATATCTTTTTCCTAACACACACACACACACACACACAGAGAGAGAGAGAGAGAGAGAGAGAGAGAGAGAGAGAGAGAGAGAGAGAGAGAGAGAGAGAGAGAGGTGTGTTTGTGATTCATCAGCAGTTTTGATGTTTCATCTTACAAACTTTAGCATTAGATTTATAGCAAATGTGGTACATGTATGTGTATACTAATTAACATGAGTATATCTATCAAAAGTCAGTTTTAATTTCAAAGAACATAATCACTTGCAAATGGACATGTTAGTGCCCAGTCATCCACTGTAGCAGCATATTATCAGATAGCAATGTTTTACCACAATATCTACTACTACTACTACCTTGCAAAATGTGTGAAACATTAGACTTAAAAAACTAATAATTCATGGGTTAGATATGTTAGATATTATATTATAATATCCGGGTAAATACCATCAATGAATATCGAATTGTAAACAGTATTGGCACGTATTATATTTCACTCTTCACCAATGCACCCTTTCTTGTATGAATAAATACTTAAATATATAAATTTGTAGTTCCTTTGTTCTTCTATATCAGATAAAAAAATATTTCCACGTGGTTCCTTTGTTCTTCTATATCAGATAAAAAAATATTCGCATGAAGTTTTATTTATGGTTTATAAAGAGGTCATGGAGCTAGAAAATATATTTTAATCCACCATGTCTTAATAGAGCAATCTTTTTAGGCTTTTCTTAAATGGGTTTTGTACCAAATTCGACACTTAGGAACTACTGATCCTTTATCAGGAAGGTCTGAAGGATATTTCTACAAAGTTTCATTAATGTACATAAGATGAGTTTTAAATGTGCTTAAAATAGAACCCTATTTAGGTCGTTCTTAAATGGATTTTGCACCAAATTTGACACTTAAGAATTACTGATCCTTCATCAGTATGCACTAAGGTATATTTCCACAAAGTTTCATTGATGTACTCAAATTGTGATTTAAATGTGACAGTGGCGGTCCCTTTGGGCCCTTCTTAAATGTGTTTTGCACCAGTTGCGCCATGTAAGAATGGCACATCTGTAATCACAGTGCCAAAACAAAACTTTTATCACAGGTTTGATTGATGCATTCCAAAATGTAATTTAAACCTGTGCCCCCTACTCAACGCACCAATGGCATAAATTAAGAATGACCATTTGGAGGTCCCCATCACACCAGCTGATGACTATCAAATCTTTTGTACTTGAGATGTAATACAAATTTCTGAGAGCTCCTGGACTATCAGCTGTGTGGGCTCCCTCATAAGAAAATGGGAGGAAGCCGAGCCTGAAGCCTGGCTCGACCATATTGAATAGGTCCTGCTGACCTATCAGCCCTCTACTGAAGAAGTGTCTCTGATCCTGGAGGCACCTTTAAGGGAAAGGTGCCATTGACTTCAATGCTCTCCCTCCTGAGGATCAAGGAAATCTTGCCCTTGTCTGCCAAGACATTATAAAAGCTTTTGAAATAACTTCTGGCCGTTGGAGGAAAAGGTGGAGAAATATGCTCAAAGAATCAGGCCCTAAGACAATGGCTAGAATCTCTCAAAGCCACTAGTGTGAAGGACACCCTCAAACTCTTCCAGCTCGAGGACTTCTTATTTTTTGCCCTGCCAGCTCTAACCACCCATCTATGAGACAAGGCACTTAAGACAGTGGTCAAGTGCTGTTGCTGGGCTGACACCTGGGACACCCATCATCCTCATTTTGGTTCCCATGGAAGAAAATTATATCCCTCTTCGCCTGCCTCATCCAACTCTCAGCACCCTCTCAAACATGGGCAAGCCCCAAAGAAACCAGTGTGTGGATATTGCAAAAGAATAGGGCACCCCACTGAACAGTGCTGTTTCGAGGCTGAGGCCCAGCCAGAAACTCCTTCCAAGTTCTCAAATGGGACAATGCCCCATCTGGCTCTTGGATGAAAAGTAAAGGGTCTGCTCCCTCCAATGGGGCAGTGCCAAGCAGAGATTATAGCAGGGGTTATTGCCATGCTTGCAAAGTTTATGGGCACTCTGCCCAATGGGCAAAATGCCCTATTAAATCAAGTACACCTTCTGTTGCTTTGGCAGTTACAATTTCCAAGTCTTTGGGCCCTCCAGCCAAAGGTCCCATATATGTGGCACCTCCTCGAGGTAGCTACCCTGCATGCCAGATCAAGGTTTTTGATGACTGGTGTGCAAATTTCCCTCATAAGGAAAGACAATGTTCCCTATGGAGCTAACATTAGTAGATGTAAACTCATCACAGTTGAGGGCACCAATCAATTTAAAATAATACTTCCTACTGTTCAGTTGAGAATCACGAGACCTCATAAATCCAAAATCTGCAAACTTGCCGTAGCAAGCTACATTCCTGGAGGTTGTGAATTCCTCCTAGGACAAGACTTCCAGTCTCCATCAAAAATACAACAATCTGGGTTTCCAAGCTCCTCCAGTTATTCATTAGGCATGAATAATTCTCAAGAGCTTCCATTCGTTCTCTTGCCAGTGCCACCTGAGTACTCTGTGCAGTGGCCACCTCCTTCCAAGTAGATTTCAAAACCCATTCCTGTTCCAAGCCTTACCACAGTGCCAGTGTCAAGGCACCCAATTGATCTCCCTCCTGGAGATCCAAAAATTGACTCTCAATCTCTGCCAGTGCCATTTGAGTGCACTGAGCAGTGCCAAGCTCCATCTGTCCCGAATGGTGAGCAATCTCCAAATCCTATACCAGTTCCTGGCCCTGCCTTAGTGCCGATGCCAGAGCACGCCCCAGATCTCCATTTGAGAGATCCCAGTTTGGATCCCTTCTCTTTGCCCGACATGGCTTCTGACCACACCAAAAGCTCACTCAAAGGTGCAGCCTCACAACCCGTGCCTGAGCTGGTCATTGCAACATGTGAGCCTCCGACGCCCTCCAGAACATCTTACTCCCTTTCCCAGTCCTCAGCAGACGTGAGTATGGGTAAAGATTCTGCCACACCTCAATTGGCTGATGAACTCAAGCAACTGCAACAACTTGGGACAGAGACTGTAAAGAATGCCCTGGTCTGGCCATCAAAGAAGCCAACCTGGGTGGCACTCCGTTGTCCTCCTCAGACTTGGTTCAACTGGTTCCCCTATCAAGGAGAACTGTCAACCTAAAATAAGTTCATGGAAGAAAATCATAGGCATAGATGGCTCCAGATTGCCAAAGGAGAGACCCTGAGCTCCTTTGGCACTAGTGCCAACCTGGCACAGTACCACCCCTCTATCCTATGAGGACCTTGGCATCTCTATCCAGAATAGGGTGTTAGGTTTCCTCACCTGTTTAATTTCCTTATAACCCTGTAATTTATTCTTTTCCTTTAACATTTTTCCTTTCATTATTTTGTTCAGTTAATCATATTATTTTATGCCTCACAAAGGCCTATAGTTTACTTTGTTCCCACTTTGCCGATGCAGAGTGCAATTGACAGATATCCCAATTTTGTAAGTTCTCTGACTTCCTTTTGAGGCCTTTTGGGCTAAAGAATGAACTTAGCCTTTTCCATAGCCCAAGGAATATAATTTCAGCATATTTAATCATCATCTGTTTATAACAATTATTAATTACTTTGAATCTGTCATCTATTCTTTTGTTATTCTTTTGTGATGAATCTCGAGTCCAAGGCTCTCAAACTGTGTAAATTATATAAAATGTTATACCTCATGTACGTAGATGAGTACCACAAGGCACCTATGAGGGTATTACCGTGTTGTCGGTATGCCTTATCAGCGACTCCCAGAGTAAGATATTCCTTTTATTATTGTTCTTTTCCTAGTAGTTTGTAACCTCTGTTTTCCACAGCCAGTACTATGCACTGATACATCGCATGTCCTTATAATATGTGCGCCTGGCACAAGTGTTTATAGTGCCCTGAATGGCAGTGAGCTGTCACTCTTAAGTATTATGGCAGCACCTAATAAAGACCACGAATACTTGCATTGTATTGCCTCCTCAAGGTATATCAACTGCATGAACTTGTAACTAAAAGTTTTACTAAAAAGTGCATGGAGTATTCTAAGTATAACAATATTAACCTTATGATGTTAGGTTTAATTTATTACCAATTAAGTAATAATCTATCTATTTTATATTCATTAAATGCTGCTTATTATCATTTCTTAGAAAGGAAAATTATTAGTGTTGCCAGCAGCGTAAATTGATTCTGCAAAGTAGAGTAAAAGTCATAAGTGATTTCTTTTGTTTATAATTGACTCTGATATTAAGCAGAAGTATTATATTGTAGACTACTGTACCCCAAAAGGTTATGAAGAGAGAAATTATTGCCTGTTGTGATAATGTAACTTTAGCTGTTCCAACCCGACTAAGGGTGCAAGTGTCATCAAAGCAGGGGAGGTATTAAGAGTATTCCCTCATATGCCATCTTTCAAGCAATAACTCAAAGGAAAAAGGACAAGTAATCAATAAATTCAATTTTGTATGATTCATTGTAGGCAAATTTGCCTCTAAAACCTCTCTCACCACTGCCTTTAGGGGGAAAACCACTTTAATCTCTTTCTTGTCCAAAGTGCTGTCGAAAATCCCTTAATTCCAGGTGCGGACCCGATCAGAGCTAATCACCCGAGACAGGTCAGCTGGCGGGCTGAACACATACGCTCCGCCATCTTGAAATCGCCGACATGCTGCCTGCATTTCCATGCGGGCAGAGTGATCACAACGCCATCTAGGAAGGGAAAGATGTACTTCTGAAGCTATAAAGGACCTTGAAGAGAGAAGCTTGTTCTTAGAATTGTATCGGTGGCCAAGGAGAGTAGAGCTGCGTCCCTTGCTCCATTAAACTGCCTATTTTCAACACGTGGCTGGTAGTATCAAAAGTAACTTTTCTTGTGAACTAATTCACTTACCCTCCCTCTTGCTGGCCCTCATAAGAAAGGAACTTCAGCTCCTAAAGAAAGGTAATGTACCAGGATTTAAGGTTTTTCATCAGTCACGTTCCCTATTCACCTCCAACTAAGTTCCTTTCTTTTCATAGTGCGATATACCTACAGAGAGACCTGTATTACTTTTTATTTAGTGCTGTTTAATTTGCAAAGCATTTACGAGAAGTATAACGTAATCGTATGATGTTCGAGTCACTGGAATCGAGTTCAGTCTAGTCATCTTCTATGTAATTCCTCAATTCCTTCTTTACAGTGCTAGTTTCGATTGAGTAACCATAAGTGTTTCGATTGCAGATTAGGAGTATTCAGCTGTGTATCTACATATCATCTTGTGTGCGTAGCTGTGACTACTTCGTTATCAACACCTTTTGAAGCGGGCAACCCATTTGTAATACCTCCAGGAAATTCCCCATCATTTGCTCTCCCCTCATTATCCCAGAATAATGCTACCATTCTTCTCATGTGTTTTTTTGTAAATATAATGAATTAAGTTAAACCCGAGTTTATCTAATCACTCCCATCTTGAAACAGGCCTTCAGCCGTATTTTGTTTGTAATTTTAGCTGTCCTCAAGGACATTCCAGATTTTTATAGTAATTCAGATAAGTTACATATCATCTTAGTATACCCCATTTATCTAGCAAGACCCACACACACACAAAATTATATATATATATAATCACTACAAAGTAATACACGCTACCACGTTGGAGAATTGTCGCCGAAGGAATTTATATAAGTGGGTAAATGAATGGAATCGTGAGGACACACCACGGGGAAAGCCTGTTCACGACAGTTGACGTAAACCATTACACCACAACACACACACCGGATCTTGAATATATATATATATATATATATATATTATATATATATATATATATATATATATATATATATATATATATATATATATATATATATATATATATATATATATATATACATATATATATAAAAATGTGCGTGCGTGATAATGTATATATATATATATAAATAACCAGAGATATAATATATATATACATATACCATATATATATATATATATATGACCAGCTCCAACATCAGGAGAATCTGCTCTTTTACAGGGAGTGTTTAGGAAATATACAAAAATATGATCAATTTAAAATCATTATAGGGCCTCTTCCGAGCTAGCACTCTCTATTCTAGAATATAATTATCAAACAGACAGTACCAATGTTGATATATAAATGCCCAAAACCTCCTCCGCCCTCTCTACCTATATATAACCGTCTTCCTTGCTTTTCACTTACCCATATTCCAGTCGCCCTCCTTCTCCCTTCTATATTGGTTGGTACCTCCAGCGACACCTAAACTGTCCTTATGTACAAATGTTTATTAAAGAGATTTTTGTATAACTTATATGTATTCACAATATTTATTCTTTTATTGCAGCCTTGAAAATGAGACTAATTGTCTTGAAACGTCGGCACAAATAAAGGTGTTTTTATGTAATAGTCTGTTTTATGCCTTCAATTTAAATATCTTACTGATTTGCTGTCCTGCCTGTAGCTATATATATATATTCTATATATAATATATAATTATATAAACAGATATATACCATATATATTATAATGCCCATATATATATATATATATATATATGCCTATATATATATATATCTTATATATATATATATATATATATATATATATATATATATATATATATATATATATATATATATATATATATATATTATATATATATATCCATATATTATATATTAACTATATATATGTATAGATGTTTATATATATATATATATTATATATATATATATATATGTATTAACAATATTTATTCTTTTATATATAGATTTATATATAATATATATATAATTGTCTTGAAACGTCGGCACAAATAAAGGTGTTTTTATATATATAGTCTGTTTATATATATATATATATAATTCTTGATAATATATATATATATATATATATATATATATATATATATATATATATATATATATATATATATATATATATAATATATATATATATATATATATATATATATATATATATATATATATATATATATATATATATATATATATATATATATATATATATATATATATATATATATATATATATATATATATATATATATATATATATATATATATATATATATATATATATATATATATATATATATATATATATATATATATATATATATATATATATATATATATATATATAATACTGTTTATATATATATTAAATTCGTTTATGTCATGAGATGTTAAATTTAGTTGCGTTGAATAAAAGAAACTAAATTGCTTAAATATTCTTTGGCTTATTAGAATTTGTAATTTTTTACAAAGATTTAAAATGTAACAATTAACCTCACAGTGGGGCAAGTCGGTATTTGGCTGGGGCACATTGTTATATGGATAATTAGTGTCGAATATCTACAAAGAATGCTATTTTTAGTGACACTTTATAAAAGATCGATGGTCTCTTATGAAACATATATTTCCTACACTAAACTACTGCTGAAAGTTCTGCTTGACCAGTGAAATACCAATTACAAATAAAACTTGAGTACATCTGTACTTGAAATGGCAGTAAAATATGAAAGAAAAATATTTTTCTCTCAAATATCTTGAAAGTTCAAATAACTTCCTCCTCGAATATAACGCTGATACAATTGTAGAAAATATCACTCCTTCCTCAGTGCACTGCACAATTTTCTACATTATGCAGTAAAAGTAACCTATGACTGCCCTGCTCATTTATTATGGCTCCTGAGAGAAGGCTTATTCACCTGAAATTTGTTCTGTTTAAAATAAATTCCGATGTGAACTAGATCTCATATGTAAGATAAGCTATCAGAACAAATTAATATATTTTTATTAAAGATTTTCAAAAGTTCAGATAATTTATTCTTCAGTTACAATTGATTCATATGTAGAAAACATCCTTTCCCCCACAACTCTCATGTGTCCATTTCCTACGCTCTGCGCACTAGCTCCAGCCCTTCACCCGGCCTGCTCTCTGAAAATGGCTCTAGACATATTCTACAAAGGCAGTCTTTATCTTTTCTTTCAGAGCTATAATGACACCTGTTCCTCGTCTTCTTTTCAAGTATTTCTTTGCTTTATCGTCACTCATTAGTCTTTTCGTTCAGTTTTTATCCTTTTTCCTAACCTTTCTTCCCCTCTGCGCATCTGGTTTTTGACTAGAGTGTCAGTAAGGATACCAGATTTTCCTTTCTTTCACTGCCTGTTATTTTTCTCTGGCCAGCCTTTGGGTATGGTGGGTATCTTCATGCGTAGCAATCTTGACTTTGTTCTTCCTTCAATCTTCTTTCTTTGGTGTCTCCTGTTGCTAAATCTTCAAGTGGTGCCAAGGAACTCAAGCTCATGTTTTCTTGTGGTTGGGGTAATCTGCCATAGTGTTTTTTGTCGTCAGAGCATTTGGTAATACTCCCTTGACTATTGATGGGACATCATAAATGGTTATTGGGATACCGGGTTGGGAGTTCATCCAAGCATAACAAGCAGCATTGTAGTGTGAAATGCGAGGTAGAAACGAGAGTAGTAGTATTTCATTTTCTTTGCAGAAGTCTAGCACTGCCATAGATAGATGGGAAGAGTGGTTATCCAAAATTACCAATAGTGGGGACTCAACTGAAGGAGGAACATGATTATAAAAATGTTTCATAATCTTAAAAGAAACTGGACTCCTCATCCAACCGCTGGGATAAGCTGCATCCACACATCCTGTAGGGCCTTCAGTAATGAAAGGAATTTTGAAATGAACACGGGGAAAAACAATAAGAGGGGGACTGAATTGCCATTTGCATTAACAGCTACCTCTATGGTGACATTTGTCCTTCCTACTTGCTGTTTTCCTTTTTCTGCTTAAACTTTTGATGGCTTTTGCACAGTAGGAACTCCTGTTTCATCTATATTCCATACTTTGTGCCCTTCAAAGTTGTATCTATGACCCACCAACTCAAGTTCATCATAAACCTTCCCAGTGTCATGGGCATTAAAACTTGTTCTGGATAAGCTAGTCGATTCTGAAGTGCAAATGGAAATTTTGGAATGTCTCTTTAAGAATTGGCTTAAATTAGCCCCAGTTTGTGGCAAGTCACTGCATGCTTGTATGCAAGACTTCTAATATATTTTTGATGTTGAACCATAATATATTTTACAAGACTGAATAAAATATTCTAGTTTCATTTCCATTTCATCAAAAGACTTGTATTGACTTTGCCCAACCCACTAATTTTATGAAGGACGCTGATGCGTCTGGGTATTTCATGTAATTTCTTTTAAGATGTCGTTTCAAGGTCATGAGCATTTCCAGCTCTCCTTATTGACATTTCCCTTCTTTAACTTTTGTCCCTAACTTATATGTTTCTTACGGTAGTGCCCCATGTGGTCTTCTTTTTATACGTTCTCACCATTCTATTAAATAAAGATTCAATTAAGTTGAATGGGGGCAAGTTCTTACAACGTAACAAAGTTCCCCAAACCGAAAGTGACAACTTTCCCCAAAGGCGCCATTTTTCAATCATAACCAGCTTTTCGTCTAAAGGCTTACTTAATAGTGCAACTACAGCTTTATTTCATAGCTAGTGTAAGGGACCAATGTGTGGTCCCAGGGCATCGCGTGTGGTGAGTCAGCCATCGGACAAAACAAGATCCAACAAGGCATCCCGCTCTCTCTCCCTCCTGTGTGTCAGCAGCGATCGCTCGAAGGAACGCAACTTCTTCCATACAACATTTCTGTTATTGTTGTCTCAATTCATTTACGATCACCACTACTTGCATTGCCATGCAAGCATTCCGACCATGTATTCATAATATTCCACCGAATCTTCTGTATCAAACTGCATGTGTGTTTCTGTTTGTGAAGACGCCAAGCATCTCGCCATTTCACACATATTACGCTATTGCATTGTATTCATTAATCTGTCTCGAATCTCATGCAAATTGCATATGTGGAATTTCCTGGCCTTTCCATTGATATATGTTTTATCATTGTACGTTTATTATGTCTCACAATAGCCATCTGTTTGACTGTCGACAAGCATAGATGTCTGGAACATAATCTATGTTTTGTCTTGCCTGTGTGTAGAAACTGCTTTGCGGCTCGCACCAGCCAATAACAACCTCGAAGATTCTGTACATGCATTCATTAAGGAACCAGCAATAAACTAGACAACACCCAGCAGGTATGTCACTAGATATATACAGATTACATATGTGTAAACTTGAAAATGTGCCTTGATACTGGCTCTAAATATCCATTTTCAAAACAATTAGTAAAACAGTCCACCACGTGCTGAAGTCGTTTCAATATCAACACTGGAGGAAGGGGGAGGGGGCAGCCATGTTATGTGACTAGCAGGCGCTGCTCCTAATAGTGACTTAGAAAATTAAAGATAACAACTTGCCCTGTGCAACAACTAGCCCCAGTCTCCCTATATATATATATATATATGTATATATATATATATATATATATATATATATATATATATATATATATATATATATATATATATATATATATATGTATATATGTATATATATATATATATATATGTGTGTGTGTGTGTGTGTGTGTGTGTGTTTGTTTGTGTCTACGTGTGTTTGTGTATTTGTGTCTACGTGTGTGCGTGTGTTGTGTTTCCGTATGTTTAGGATCAGTATTACTAAAACACTAGCTCTTCGTTGGGTGAGTCGGTAGAGACGCGGTATGGAACTCGCTGGGCCGGAGTTCGATTCCCCGGCCGGATGATGAAGAGTTAGAGGAATTTTAACTTACTAAAACACTAAAACAATACCGGTACCTTTATGTATATTTTAAGATACACTATGAGAGAAATCTGCACATATTTGTTAGAAAGAATTCCAATTCTGTGGAAGTAAACTACTGACGACGACAAAATTTTTCATGCGTTGTATATCGCCAAGAGCCTTTGATTTCGACTGGTGGCTTGCTAAAAATATCAAGAATAATCTATTCAATAATTTATGGTAGAATGGAGTGTAATTTTCCTTGCCTGCATCATAGGAACTTTCTTGACATCAGCAGTTTTACTTTTGTGTTTCTCCCCTCTGGGTTTTGTTTCGTAACCATGAGAGCGGTCCTAATTCTAGTTCTTAGCTAAAGGTAATGGCAGCCTTGTCATGCTACTCCAGACTGGTGAGTTATGATGAAATGAAGATGTTTGCGGAGAATCCTGTACAAAGTCGGACCAAAGCTCCGTAAAAATCAGTAAAGAGTAAAATAATTGGACCAAAATGAAACCGTTAAAAGTTCTTTGAAATAAAATAAGTAAATTAATATCTGAAATATAATAAAAACGAAGAAGACTTTTGATCGAATACGAATATAGCATAGGTGATTATTAAAAGGACAAAAAACAGTGCTAAGTAATACGAAAAATTTTAATGATAGTATTTTTCATTTCCCCGTTAGTTACTTTTAAGTATTGATTTAAAAAATTAATCTTTTTTTAGACAATACTTCATAGTAAGACTCTAATCTCCCTACAGGGGCAAATCTTACTCCAAGAAAGAACAGAATGAAAGCGACGTTGTTTGCCCTTGAAGTTTCCAAGAACCAGGAAAGGTAAACTTGGTGGGTGCAAGTCACTTGTAAATTAGCCTAGTTTTTATACTGTTTTCGTCTCGAGGGTGAATTCCTTTATTTGCTGCTGTGCTGAGTGCGTATTTCTAAAAGATTTACTTGTGTGTAACCTTAATAATACCGTTTATATATCACTAAGACCGTTTTTAATCTTCTGAAGATATATAGCTCCTGTTATTACCCCTATTATCACTGTTATTGCCACTATTATCATTATGTATTGCAGTCTATAGTGTCAAGAATACGTTTGCTTCTGTTTTATCAGTTTATATTTATTAATTTACCTTTAATGCAAGCAACCTGCACAATGTTTTAGAAATTAACAGCCACAATGTTATGAAAAATAATAAAGTTTACACATCGTAATCAACTTTCCAAGGACTTATGTTTGATAATTTCATTTCTCGAAAAGAAAAATATGAAGCCCGATAGATTAAAAAGAATTACCAGTTTTTACATTTTCCTTTTCCCAGGACACTCGAATGGCGAGGTTTTCGGGAAATGATAACTTTTAGAGCCAGTTTCAAGTGGCATTCAGATGTGAATGGCAATGGCTTGCATTACTCCTAGCATTGTCAGATCTAAAAAGGTTTTTAAACTTATCGATATACCAGTGATACTGAGTTACAAGATTACGTAGGTAGTAATGACATTTTTATTAATATTAAGCAGTTGCGGCTGAAGAAAAACATGAAAAGCTTTTTGAAGTCTTACTAACACTTCACATTCAAAGTTAAATGTACAGTGGTAGTTGTGATATACAACTGCCAGTTATTATTATTATTATTATTATTATTATTATTATTATTATTATTATTATTATTATTATTATTATTATTATTATTATTATTATTTACCTGTAATTGTACAGATATCAATCCTTTAAATGACATGTGGCAAACGAAGAAAAAACAAACAGAGGAAATAAGTTATGTATGTGCATACGTTTTCTTATGGCGATGTTACACTTCTAAACATTTGTAAAGTTTCATGTACCTTCCCTGTATCACCTTTATTTTCTTATCCCACTAATTTCCAATTCATTTTTTACTATATACGTAAGAGACAACAGCTTATATTTTTTCCCTCACAACTAACATTCATGGTCCCATCTTCTTTGCTTACCTATTATTAGGTAACTTTATTCCTCCTTCAGTACCCTTTCATAAACACTTTCCAAAATTTCCCCCCAATTTTCTTTGGATTCTCTTCATTATCAACACCTGACTCTATACAATCTGTAAAGATTTTGCGGCCCACTCTCAGGTGCCACACAAGATTAAACCGAGAAGGTCAGCCTGCAATTCCGGATCACACCCTCAACCTTGTTCGTGTGCGTCACTGGCATCACCTGAACCAAGTGGTCCGAGACACCACTTTTCCGTCAGCACACCACAACAAAAACAGATCAATTCTCGACAATAAATCAGCATACCTTGGGCTAATTACAGGGCGTACGTGTGGCATGCTTTTTCTTAAAGCCTCGTACTTATTTGTAATCTTTCTCTATAGCTTGTCTTTCTCTGCAGGCTGATTCCTATATGGAGCTTTCTTGGCTATATAGTCGGTTTATTGTTTGTTACTCTGTCCATATTATAAGGGTTTCCAGCTGAAGTTTTAAAGAAAAACAGAACACCAAAAATCAGGAATGTCATGTTGAGACAAAGGTATGAATGAAGAAATAATATAGAAGAGGAATAGGGACCTCAGACCTCTGAGGTGTGTGTGTATTTGTGCGACGATAAAACATTGCTTGTATAGTTAAACGAAGTACAAAAGAACGTTATCTATCAGGTAGTTTTTAACCCCTTTCCAAGCAGTAATTGTCGTCCGAAAAAGGTTGGAGGTACTAACAGGAAAAGAACGCTCTTCTGTTCTTCTTTTGATTTATTTATATGGTTTTTTATTATTTTTCATAGATTTATTCACTATATACTGTATATATATATATATATATATATATATGTATATATATATATATATATATATATATATATATATATATATATATATACTATATATATATATATATATATATATATATATATATATATATATATATATATATATATATATATAATATATATAAATAAATATATATATATATATATATATATATATATATATATATATATATATATATATACATATATATAAATAAATATATATATATATATATATATATACATACACACACACACACACACACACACATATATATATATATATATATATATATATATATATTGTCAGGATTTACATTCCTCCCTCCTATTTAGCTGCTATCTAGCTAACTTATAGGAGAATTATCATTTTCAGTTAGCTTATAGCTGGCGCCAATATGGCGAAACTCAGTTGTTTTCAACTCATGTGGACAGAGAATGCATGCCTTCGCAGCCTACAGGAAATGCCCAGGCAGGGTAGACAATGGGTCTCCCTCTTAAAAACCCCCTGCCAGAACACACCTAGATTCCCCCCACCCTGCTTTGGGGTCATGTTTCCAAAGTAGGCTTCGGGAGGAAATAGACGTTAGGGCGTAAACCATTCTGGGGGGAGCTAGCACCTTAAACCTTAGGCTCATTATCTTTAAGACTGCTATTCCTTTGACCTGTTTACTGGCAAAGAATTCGCTTTCAGGTTTGGGACTTATGGCCCCGACGCTGATTGAAGCAGCAAGCCAGCAGACTCCTTCTAGCGACTGTCCTGATCGTATGTCTGTCTCGGTGGCGGCCCAAGTTCACGATCGTACGCCCGAGATGTGGTATTTCGGAGCTCAAATATTCGTCTGAAATAGCTAAGCCGAGAGTGAATTTGGCGCCAGTCACCCCTGTCTCTCTCCACTAAACTCCTTTCATTTCTCTCATTTATCTTCAAGTTTAATCCCTTCCTTTTCCCAAGCTTCCCCTCTGTGTGACGGCGAGCACGTGTTCCTTGTTTCAAAAAGCCCAATCAATACGATTCAAGACTGTGATAACGTGATTTTCTCATAATAGGTATCCTCTGGGCTACGTCATGTTTAGTATCTAAGAACGTGTATTGAGTGATATTTTATAGGTAGATTCCATTTCTCTTACTTTGGGCAGGGCTAACGCAGAATGTCTCTTTCAGGGGAGACACACGGCTGATTGCAATTCCATGCTCCAGTACCTCGTCTGCCACCAAAATTGTGAAAATTCCTGGTCGCAGTCATTACCAATTTCCCTTGTGGCCCAAATGTTCATATGAATTATTCTCCCATCCTGGAGTTCCATCATTTGCATTACCTGAGACTATTTCATGTAATCAGAGCAAGAGTAAATGTTATTATTTTTCATTGGACTTATTGTGTTGCACATTGGCCCCATTTTTAATCAACTTGATTGTTGCCAGTCTTTGCATTCTTATTCCCTGTGTCCCTATTTATGAGTTTGCCCCCCTAGTTATCACGCTGTTTGTTATCTCATTGGTTATTTGCTAAGTCTCTGTAAATAAATCTCTGTAAATTTGTAAAAGAACTCTAATTCCAATATGGCAACCTTCCCTATTCAAATTTAACTCCAGGAAATTCTGAGGTAAGTTTTCATATAACTTACTCCCTTGCTCAGAAACTGGACTTCCTTGGTTGTGTGGCAGCATCAATTATAGTTTTGATTAAATTTCTCACCAAAGGTGAAGGCCAGCTTATGACAGTATATATATATATATATATATATATATATCTATATATATATATATATATATATATATATATATATATATATATATATATATATATATATATATATATATATATATATATAAAGTTAAGTATACTTTAGTTTAGCAGACCACTGAGCTGATTAACAGGTCTCCTAGAGGCTGGTGAAGGATTAGACTATTTTACGTGGCTAAGAACCAATTGGTTACCTAGCAACGGGACCTACAACTTATTGTGAAATCTGAACCACATTACACCGAAATGATTTCTATCACCAGAAATAAATTCCTCTAATTCTTCATTGGCCGACCGGAAAATTGAACGCAGGCCCCGTCCAAAGTGCTTGCCACGAACGGTATCGACCCGTCAACGAGGATCCTCATATATATATATATATATATATATATATATATATATATATATATATATATATATATATATATATATATATATATATATATATATATATATATATATATCTACAAATGTTGAGGGTACTCACTTGACTCTGGGCGCAATGGATAATGCAGGGGAATTACTTTTATTTATCACACACCTGACTCAATATTAGGACAATTCGTAGACAAAACAAAGGAAATCTATGGCTTAGGGCCTTCTTCATGTGAGGGAGTCATGTAAACTCAAGGGTTCTTTTAACTGATTTTACAGTATTTACATAACAACGCAGATCAATAGGAATGACCAATTACTGGCTGATAATAGTAAGCCTGCTTAAATGTATGAATTCTACACAGGATAAATATTCTCACAGGTGTTGTCTTCATGACAGGAACATTGCCCATTATTGCATTGAAGTCTCAATGCAACTCAAAACATCTTGTCTAGCAATTATTCCTATTCCTTCCTGCAGCTTTCCATAAAATGCATCTTTCCTTTCATCAGGTGCATAAGTAGCGGGTAGATAACATGCAAAACATACTGATGTTACCATGATTTGACTTGAACTGTCGTACAACAATCACTCATCCATAGGATCCCATTCACATAGAGCCCTCTTTGCCTCGCATCCCAACAGCAATCCTACTCGCTGATAATGCATTCCAGCCCATTGGCCAGACATCAACACACAAATTATTCCCCTATTCCAATTTATCGACCAAAGTTAATCATGTCTCTGTTACAGCACAAATGTCTAATTCATAACTTTGAAGAACTGCCATTTACTCTTCAATTTTCCTATCCTGATTTAGCGTTCTCACATTCCAACTGCCAATTTTGATAGTATTTTTAGCATGAATAAAAGAATTAGGAGACCGTGAGATTCTTAACACCCCTTGCTCATCTAAGGGCTGTACGGGACTGGGGGCCATTCCTCTTCTGTCAGAGTCCATCAAGGTTTCTTTGGCTAACTACATGAACACTTCACCACAGAGTTGCAGTCGCAGCGGGCAGCTAACTTGCCTGCATGCCCACACCCAAAAGGTTCAGTTATGCTGAGGCCAATAGCATACCGCCGTGCTTCCCAGCCATTTCACTCTCAAGGAGTTTATCTGCCTGAGAAGCAAACACCCCCCTGCTCCCAGGGGCATTGATCTGCGTGTGGGGTAGCTATATACAATGTATAAAGCCAAACTTACTGTATGTATATATATATATATATATATATATATATATATATATATATATATATATATATATATATATATATATATATATATATATATATATATATATATATATATATATATATATATATATATATATATATATATATATATATATATATATATATATATATATATATATATATATATATATATATATATATATATATATATATATATATATATATATATATATATATATATATATATATATATATATATATTATATATATATATATATATATATATATATATATATATATATATATATATATATATATATATATATATATATATATATATATATATATATATATATATATATATATATATATATATATATATATATATATATATATATATATATATATAATATATATATGTATATGTATATATATATATATATGTATATATATATATATATATATATATATATATATATATATATATATATATATATATATATATATATATATATATATATATATATATATATAATTGCTTATATATATAATATATATATTTATATATATATATATATATAATATCCAATGCAAGAAATTATATATGATATTATATATATATGAATAATATCTTATACAATAATGTGTGTGTGTGTGTGTATGTGTAATGAGTCAATAGCCACAATGCCCTCTTATCTTCTCAGAATTCTTTGCTCTTTTTTTGGATACGCTTTATCACTACAAAGCCGTAAGATCCAAGTGCAAGAAATTGAATTGGCTGTGATGCCCGGTCACGGAAACGAACCCCGTGTCATCATAATCACTAAAAGGAGGTCACGTGGTCAGGTCATCACAGCCACTTCAATTCCTTGCACTTGGATCTTACAGCTTTTTAGTGACAAGTGCATCAGAAAAGCGCAAAAGAATTCTAGAAGTTAAAAGAACATAGTGACTACAATTACAATTACATATATATCTAGTAAAAATAGTGACAGTAGATTCTATATATATATATATATATATATATATATATATATATAATATATATAATCAGCTACAAACGTCCTTTAATATTGAATTCGCTCTACCTCGAAAATAATATATTTTCATATATGTTACGACGAAATTTCCTGAATGTTTGGGAATTTTTCTCTGTTTCCCAAGAAATGGTTAATGTGGATCATCAAAGAAAGGGACAGTCATGGAATGGCGAATACTTGAGAGAAACTGTGCTTACTGGTGGAGTATTTCCTTTCTCAAAAGATCCTGAAAATGTGTTGTCTGTTGAAGAAGTCACATTTTGCATGATAAGGCATGTTTCAAGGCTCTTCAGACACAGGAGCTGCTTCGCAGCAGTGGTATCGATTTCTTCTCATAAAGTGAATTTCCAGGTATCTCCCCTGACCTTAATGTGTGTGAAAACATTGGTAGTATCTTAAAGGATCGTGATGAAGCGCGCACAGTGAACTATGATGGTATACCAAGCCTCGACGACTTGCGAAGAGAGGTGGCCAAAGTGCTCAGGGAAATGGAGTTTGAGTCTCAGCTTTTTTGCAATTTGCTAAAATCATACCCCTCAAGAATGCAGGCTGTGGTACAGGCAGATGGAGGCCACACAAAATATTAAATACTCAGAGAGAAACTTAAGTAAATACCTGTTCTGAAATACTTTTGTTTTTGTCCATGTCAATTTTAGTTTATGCTGTAGAGGGGGGCGGCTCTAATTTCGAAACACCCTGTAAATGCGCACACACACACACACCCAGACACACACACACACACACACACACACAAACATATATATATATATATATATATGTTAGGAACAATCTTTGTCGATTGTTCCCTTGGTGGATTGTTGCCTCCTTTATTTGTGTTTTTTTCGTGCTGGTGAGTTGACGTCTGTCGTGGAGTGCTTGACAGCGTCAGTCAGGTTAGTAGCAGCAACGAGCCAGGTTCTGGAGGGCAGAACGACCGATGGTCCAGGGCAGCAGCAGGTATCCGTACCTGCGACTTTGCGAGTCAGGCCCTAGCAGTGGAGAGTTTCTTGAGGACGAGATGGTTGCCGTGTCGGCTCTCATGGTCGTCGTAACTGGAGGAGGACGTCAGTACGTTTCTTGGAGGACGAGATGGTTGCCGTGTCGGCTCTGTCGTGGTCGTCGGTATTGGAGGAGGACGTCAGCACTGTGCGTGAGGACATGATGGTTGTCGTTTCGACTCTGTCGGAGTTGTCCTGCAGTGTTCCTTTGAGCTGCCAGTTTATGTATTTAGTTCTGCTGCCTGGGTATTGTTTATATTTTTGAATGGCTTATTAATTTGCTTTCGTAAGGTTTACTGTTTTGGTTTTATATGTAGATTTTCCTGACTCTGTTTAATGCCTATTGTGTTGGTCATTTGTAATGTCTGTTGAGCTGCTCATCCTTATGATGCTTTTGGTCATTTATGATATGTTCATTTATGTACTGATTCTTAATTTATTTTATTGCTTTGATCATTTATTCTGAATTTATATAATGTAATTATTGTGCTGGTCACTTGTGTGTGCTGCTAATGTTTATTATGTTTTTGACTCATTTATGTTTTACTGACCAGTTAATTGTTGTTGCTCCTTTAAGTGATTAATTCACTTGTAATAATTCAATTCAATTTCTTGCACTTGGATCTTACGGCTTTGTAGTGATAAGCGTATCCAAAAAAAGAGCAAAGAATTCGAGAAGTTAAGAGGGCATTGTGGCTATTACAATTACACATACACACACACACACACACACACACATATATATATATATATATATATATATATATATATATATATATATATATATATATATATATATATATATATATATATATATATATATATATATATATATATATATATATATATATATATATATATATATATATATATATATATATATATATATATATATATATATATATATATAT